>NC_063439.1:8400465-8700465 GCF_020379485.1 Brassica napus
ATCAAAAACAGTGATTGTTAATTAAAAATAAAAATACATTAAAATGTTTTAAAATTATTTTATTTTAAGTATTATATTAGAAAAAAAATAAAAATATCTATTAATTATGCAAATTAATATATTAAAATTTTGAAACTATGTATAAATTTTCTTTATAAATTACTTTTATTTTTTTAATCTTGAATTGCTATTTGTATTTTAAATTACTATGATATTTTTAATTAATAAAACATTTTCTATTTTTTATAATTTTAGTTATTTTAAATGTGTCTAATAATTGTTCTAATTATTCAATAATTTTATTTATAGAAATAGATAACTAATTCTTTACAATTAGTTATACTATATATAAATATCTAAATTATTTTACAGATATAAAATACAAATAATCATTTATATTATTATTTAAATGATATTTTATGTACAAAAAAAATTCATTTTTTCCTTTAAAAACTCACAAAAGTTGGTTTTTGGTTTTTATTCATAAATTGTTTAAAACTTTAAAAAAACTAGTTTTCCTAAATTTTAGGGAATCTATTTGTTAAAAAACTTGATTGGCAAATCAAATGGTTTTTACAAAAACAAAAACTAAAAGCTAAAACTTGATTGGAGAAAAAATGGTTTTTGAGAAAACAAAAACCAAAAACTAAAACAAAAACTAGAAACAATCATCACCTAAAAGACTCTCTCTTTTAACACTTGAACACAATTAGAGGCGTAATTGCATTGCTTTCTCTAGAAGAAACTTAAAGAGACTACCACAAGTTCTTATACAGCAATCTTATCATCAAATTTTTCTATACACTATAGTTACATGTAACCAGTGTTTTAAATATCGGTCTAGGTCGCCTAGTGGGCAAATCGGGTATGAACAAAATGATATTTTTCAAACCGATTTTTTTAAAATCCGCCTACAATAAACATGTATAAGGTGCCTAATCACCGCCTAGCAATTCTTGAAATTTTGCATGTAACCATTTCTATATATGTAAAAATATATATGCACCTTCTAAGAGAACCGATGACATCTCCTTGAGGGCTAACAAGAGCAACATTCTTAGACACACCGATCTGTTCCTTGGTGTCATCATCAATAGCAAGAACAATAGGAAGCGACATGTTGACCAGAGACCCATCTTTCAACCTCAGAGAGTTGAAATGCAAACTCTGAAGATACTCGTCTTCTCTCATGAACCCTTTCAAAGGACTAGCCCATCCTTCGCTGATCACGTGCACCCACTCCAGATCGATCTTCGTCAGCTTCACTTTCGGCATCGTCTCTGACTCAGCCTTCTTCAGCTTAATCTCAGATTCGGAAACCATTAATTCAACGAGTTCCCCACCGTCTGGGTCAATCAAGGAGCTCTTAACAGTCATCGAAGGAGGAAAGGTGGGAGGTTGCATTGTCGGGTTGCGTTTATTCACCAAACTGACGAGAGGGTTGTGGTTAAAAGAAGATAAGAACACTAGTTTCAACGGGGTTTGATTTGTGTGAGAGGATGGTTTTGAGTTTCTAGGTTGGATGTGAGATTGAGAAAGGTAAGAGGATCTGATCAGAAGAGACATTGATCTCGGTGAATAGAGGTCAGCGAGAGAAGTGGAATGGAGAGAGTGAACAGTGAAGCTGAGATTTGGTTGAACATGATTGGAGGAACAAGAAGAAGACCGAACACTGTGAAAGACATCATCCACACGTTTGCCACTTTTGTCTCTTCGCTTTTCAGTTGCAGGAATTTTTGGCTTGTGGATGGAATTGCTGCCTTCAGTGTTAAATGTCCTTTTTGCCCTTTATTCTAATGGGTCCTTAGGGGCCACTGGCTGCAATTTTACTACCAAAACAAATTGGGCTTATGTTATTTTCTTCATCAATTTTACTTACGTAAGCTTGGAGGTTCGGTTCAGATGATTTGTATTTTAACCAAACAAAAATTGGATTTGATATTAGATTAGTTTGGTTTATGAAAATTATCTGAAGTTTCAGTATATTTTTGGTTAAAAGTTTCAGTTATTTCGGTTCAAATTTTTCTAGTTTGTTTAGTTACGTTTGAAATTTTGGTTATTTCATTTAGTTCCATTGAAAATTTGGTTAGAACTTTTATGAATTGGTTTTATTTATAGAAAATGAAAAATAAAATTAGTCAATCACCAAACCAAACTGATAACTATATTTTCTTTTAGACAGAATTCATAATCAAATGATTTGAACCAAACCAAAATTTTGGTTCGACAGTTCCGGTCAAAAATCCCAAGCTTACTCACACGTACACACACATTTATAGAATGAAAGCCAGTAAGGTGTTGAAAGTGTGTAACTCTAATTAAGAGGGCCTTTATAAAACTCTACATAAAAGATTTTAGTGAGGTAGACGTAGTAACCAAACTAGACAAGAGACCAACCACAAGCGCACTGTTGTATGTGCTTGGCTCATTTTGCATAGAGTTGTTCCTTGCGTCTATAAACGTATCGTTCAGAAACGGTCCACCAACAAGTGCACCGTAAGCTACGTTCGGGTTTGGTTCCTCCGAGTTAAGCCACTCGAATCCGTCTTTGCATCCAGTGTTTGCATCAGCTGGTATCGACGCTCCTCTATGATGCACATACTCTGGATATTTATCACCATAACCCACCAAATAGCTCATTTTCTCTGGATTTTTCCCTAGCATGTAATCAGCCTACAAAGCATAAATCGTGTTAATATATGTAAAGAGCTCATGAGTTTAGCACAATGGTTATACTAGTGAACCTGGGATCTGGCGAATTTCCTGAGATCTGAAGGTTTAAAGGATGTGTCACCACAAGCTAGGTTTTCAATGCCGGATGTGAGCATGTAGTCACTGTAGAGTGTGGCTAAAAATGATGAAGACACAGGTTGTTGCAGTGCATTCCATTCAGCAACCCATATAAGACCACCTATAACAAAAAAAAATTATATGAAATTGTAGCATAAGTGAATGTATAGTTTAATATCAGGTGTAAGAAATTGTATCTACCCTCAGTTCTACTAGATGTAGCTGTTGGGGAGCTTGGTATAAGCCCACACATGACAGCTTCTGCTGTTTCTTTATAACCTTGAAGTCCTTTGCTTCCTGATAAGTCTTTTTTGAAGAATGTCAATCTTGATAATAGTATCTGCAATGTTAATATATAACTCAGTAAATGGTATTATTAAACAAGACAAGAACATGATCCATGATTTTGTAACTTGTAACCTGTGTTCCTGGAAGCTTGTTGTCCCAACTAAACCATGAAGGACTTCCAAAATTACCAAACTCGTCACCATTTTTAGACACAAAGTCAAGGTACGTTTTGTCCTCTGTGGCATGGTACAACCAAGAAGCTGCCCAAAGAAGCTCATCTCCGTATCCAGTTGAGTTGTAATAACTCTGAACCTTAGGTATGTTGACACTGTAAGATCCCCTGTGGTTATCCGCGAAACCGAACAACTGCTTGGCGTGTTTCAGAAGCGTGCTTGAATATTTAGGATCACTTTGCTTGAAGACTAAAGATGCAGCAGCCATGGCGCGCAGCTGCCGTTTCAGCAGCAACCTCAGTCCCTGGAGTCTCTGTATCAATCTTGGTGAGAGTTCTCTTCGTAGACATTGTTTCCGGCCTATCCCAACATTTATGATCAGTCTCCGGATCTCCAACCTTCAGACATTGCATAAACATTTAATAAGAACTAGATTTCTACCCGCACAACCGTGCGGGTATATATTTTCGCATTTATATATATAGATATTTGTTTTACATAATCCTTTATATACTAAAGCACAAGTCACATGGCCAATAAAATTTTGCCACATGGCTTGTGCTTCAAAATTAATTAGAAAAAATTAAATGCGTTATTATTACAGTTTTTTCTCTAGATTGTTTCTCACTCGAACTAACAAGATATAACCTTTTTCACTTCTTTCTAAAACCACAATCTCCACCTCTTTCGCATAAACTGTTTTTCAATTGTAGCATATAAATTCAACTCATCAACAAATTTCTTTACAAGCTTCGTTAAAAGTTAAGAATCTCTTTTACAATCTCCAGTTGTTCAACGACGCAAAACAAACGATCCTTCATCTCTCCAAATTTTCAGTTTTGATCTTGAATTCTTGATAGTTTTTTTCATATCTTCTTTTTTTATACCAGTTCGAAATTTTTATCATTCATTGTGTGGATTAATACTCTTTTTTTTAATATGGCGGTCGAGTTTAAAATTGCGTAGGGATAATGATACAGTAATCTAGGCGTTCATATAAAATATAGCATAAATATTTGTATCGCTCAGGTTTGAAATTTATTTTAATTTTCTACAGACATGTATGAAAAAATCAAAGCTCACTTGAAGAAGCATCGAAGCTGATGCGGATATGCAAAAAGTTTGACCATTCTCAACTTCAGGTAAAAATACTTTTATTTACTTTATAGTCTTTAGAAAAAAAAAACAGGGCCTTAAATCTTTAATGATGGTTTGACCATAAAATTGTAGAAGTGTCTTAGCCAAAATCATGTGTTAACTCAAAATGTTTTTTTTGGTAGAAATTTATGTGCTACCCACAGAATCCAGTATTAACTCAAGATGTTTTTTTCATCCTTTTATTGTCATCTTTTTTTAATCGTTTCATTTCTTTTAATTATTTTAGGTTTTGAGTGTAGCATCAAAATTCGAGATAACTTTATGATTTCTTTTTTAGTCAAAATTATCTTTATCTACTTCTCAGAGTAATACTTTTTTGTATGATTCTGTTTGAATTGTTTTTTATAGATTATTTACAAGAAGAGGAATGAGCAACAAGATAGCACAAATAGATTTAAAAATCAGACTATGGAATACTAAAGGTAATAGTTTAGCACTTTTTTTTTTGTTAAGATGGAAAGTTATAATCTTATTGTTTTTTTAATGTTAATTAAAATTTTTGGGTGAATTTTTAGTTTATCATGGATATATGCAAAAAAAATCTAGCTAAACTTGCCATTAAAAACGTAAAGATGGCATATTGCGGTGCTGTGTGTGACAAGATTAGAGTAATATGGTAAATAGAGATTTAGCTTATTATTACTGTTAGTTGTTATAATTTTCTAGGATTATTATCAGGAATTATTTACCCGTACGTTAGTACGGGACCAACACTAGTTATTATATATTTTTAATGTTACTAATATATTTAAATGTTTGTATAATTATGCCAAATATAATAATTTTATAGTTTTCATACTGTAAATTAAAATCATCACATATATATGTTGCTTATTATATATTTATCCTATTGAATTTGTGTTTGATTACTAAACTAAATTTTTTAATGCATGAAACAACATATATGCAAATAATTTTGTATTTAATTTATTATAATCATGAACCGTAATTCAAATCGCTAGATTTTTTTAGTAATTTTTTAATGTTTATTAATTTTAGAGCAAATTAGCTCAATATACTCAAAAGAGTGAGATACCATTGAGTTGGGGGAAAATGGTAGTGATGGGGGGAAAAATTGAAGGGAAATAGGGTATGGAGTGCAAATAGGGGGTAAGTTGTGTGTAGAGAGTACAAATACTCTTAATTTTATATAATAAATTACTGTATATTAAAAACGTTTAAGATAAGTTAAATTTTTATACATGCATTATATAGTTTACTAATATTAACCCGTTCTACCAATATATTATATTTTTAGCATAAATATTATATATTTATGAAAATAAAATATGTTAACTTATCAATTTAAAATAATTTTATCATATTTTGTTCAATATAATATTTTTATTTTAAAATGATAGATATTATTATAAAATCGATAAAATAGGATATAATTTTATTCTTTTAGTAACATTTCATT
Source organism: Brassica napus (assembly GCF_020379485.1). NCBI lineage: Eukaryota > Viridiplantae > Streptophyta > Magnoliopsida > Brassicales > Brassicaceae > Brassica > Brassica napus. Next base: position 8,406,295 of record NC_063439.1, read on the forward strand.
ACTAATTACAAAATTAGTTGAAAATATTTATATTCAATTTATGAAAATTAAGATCTTATTATAATCTTTTTCAAGAGATTTGTTAGAATTTTAATTTTTTTTAAAAAAATTAAAAGATATAAAAGATATTATGATTAAAGTAGTTAAAAATATTATATATATTACCATTAGTGATAGTTTACAAAAAAAAATTACCATTAGTGATATACATTTAATAGAAAATTTAAATGATGGTCCAAATAAAAATATCATTCATCAAAAAATCATTATTTTCATTTTATTAGAAAACAAATTTGAAAAAATTAAAATAGAAATAAAATATTTAAAAATTATGAGTAAATTTATTTTTGAAATTAATTAATTTTATTTTATTTAAATTTTCGTTTGTAAACCAAAACTATATTCAATTTTAATTTCTAATTATATTTTATGATAATTTAAATTAAACTATCTAATTTTCGAAATTAAATTTTAAAAGATTCTAAGAAGATTTTAAAAAGATTTTGTTACAACATTTTAAATATTTTAATTTGTATTTCAATTAAAAAGATAAAGATATTAAAAGATATAATAATGAACTTATGTAAAATATGATATTTTCTAGGAATGGTCCAAACTAAAAAAAATCACACATAAAAAGAAGTCATGACTTCTGTTTTAATATATTAGATTTTTATAATTAAAAAAAATCATAATTTGAGAGTTTATATTATGTATAAAACTTTAAAAGATTTTGGAAACCAAAACGAATATTTCATTAGGCTATGTCCAGATCCGGCTCTACTTCACTGTACCTGGATATAGAGCAGGTTGGCAGAAGGATGAGCATGGATGAGGAAATCAGTGATCCATTTAAGAGAGTCTTTAGCAGGATCCAACTGGTTCACGGAGTCCATGTGATGACCGTACTCCAGAATGGACCAGGAGAGAAGAGTGGCAGTGAAAGCCATAGGGAAACCGAACTTCATGTGATCTCCAGCATCGTATAAACCTTTTGAAAGGTCAAGACCAGCTTCACTTCCGTCTTCAAGACCAGAGTCTCCTCTCCAGGTTATTTTGTTGTTCTCCAGCTTACCGGCTGCACCAAAACAGAACCAAGAATCATTCATAACCAGGAGTAAGATGTGTGTGTTCTGCAAGCAATGTTGACGACTTACATTTCTGAATGTCGAAGAACTGCATAGCGATCTTGAGAGCATCGGCGTAGTTTTTATCAATGGAGCCTGGAAGTGGAACTATATCGGCTCCATCATCGGGATGCTTATTAGATTTATTATGCCTGATCGTGAAAACGATGGCGAGCACTACAGCGATCAACACGATGATCCCGATGAACCAGATACAGCAACAACATCTAGAACTCGATTTCTCTCCCATTTTGTTCTCCTTTCTTTAGATCGAAACTAAGAAAATGTAACTATCGAATGTCAATGGACATGAATTTAGGGATCTTTTAGGGGTTTTGAAAAATAGATATCGAAAAGTCGTGTATCGCGGAAAAATATTCGAATATGGAAATTATCAGATTTTGTCTAAAATGATGGGGAGAGAGAGAGTAACAGAGTCACCGACACTGATCAAACATGTAACCACCACGCGCGCGGGACGATGATCAAAACTTTGTCATAATCAAACAAGAGTGATCGAATGGTACGACGCACGGCTGTCTAATAGCAGGTGCAAATGGTGAACAGGGTCTATATAAAAATTAAAAAAATAAGAATTTTTTAAAATATATAAATAAAGTATAGTAAAAAACTTTAAAATTTTAGATATAATGCTAAATTTAAAGTTTATAATTAAAAAAAATCGAAATTATTATTTTTAAAATTACTTGATAAAATTGTCAAATATACACAATTAATAGTTTTTTTTGAACGGGATCTAAAGTTAATTTGAAATGGTCCGATAAGACAGGGCATTCAAATTTATTTGTTGTATGGCCAAGCTATATGGCTATATGTGTATCTAGAAAAAACTTTGTCATGATTATGGAATTTACCCTTGCCTTGATTGGAAGCAATGTGGTAAGTACTATGTCCCAGTTGACGGTTGCGATCATCATTGATATATTATCATTTTTTGGTGAATACTTTAATAAACTTACCTGTTACATTCATTAAGAGTCAGCTTCAAAGTTCAAACCACCACGTTTTAGTCAACCGTTTCCAGCCACGATCTCTTCTTCTCATACATTACGTTAGCTGTATATATTAACTTCAACAAACAATGTAATTTATTCCACTAAATAGAACAGCCGATCCTTTCATATTTTTTTTCTCTGAAAAGGATGAATCTTCCATTTAATGGGGTTGTAAAGGTTTGGAAGTAAAATTTTTGAAGTGGTGGACGGTGTCCATTGGTTGGTGGTACGGACGAAAACTTATGGTATCTCTAACTCAAACCTATTTTTTCTACTATAATTTCAAATTAAATATAGTAATTCTATTATAAAGTAAATTTTGTTACAATGATTTCCTTTATAATAGAATTACTTTATTATATAGAAAAAATAGAGTGATTTCATTTTTTCGCTCCAAAATTTATTTTATAATAGAGTTATTCTATTTTAGCGGAAAAAAAATCTGTTTGGGTTGGAGATGATCTTAGCAAATAAGAAGTGATAAATTTTTATTTTATTCTCAGCATTAAATTATTTTTTGTTGTGTAATTTTAAATTTATTTTTTTAGATGAATGAGTCTTCCTCGAACCAAATGGACTTTGGAATCGAAGAAGAGGAAAACATACGTTTCAGAAAAAGATTGAGAAGAAGATATATAACAAGAAAAGAAAGAGACGTCAACTTACAAATTATGTTCTTAGGTGGACAAAGAGACGAGTTATCCCCAGATGAAAGTGGACGAGAGTTAATGAAAAATATAAAGGAAAGATGGACTCCAATTAATCAAGAGATCTAACCCATGTGCTAATCATATTTTGATTAATAGGTTAGATTCAAAATCTTGACTAATAAATCTTTTTTTTTGTCAGCAAACAAATCAGACTCATGTAGACTCTGCGAACCACCCCGGTAGTTCTGCATCCATATAAACGACAAACGACAGCTGTTTTCTTGCACTGCATGCGAGTCCGTCCGCATTTGAGTTTTGTGTTCGTGGTATATGAATGATCTCTGAGCTGTTAAAACTCCTCTTCAAAACTTTTATGTCTTCTAAATAGCTTGCAAAGACTGGCCACTCTTCTGGTTCCGAAACTATCTTCACCAATTGAGCACTATCCATTGCAAAAGTAACCCACGCTTGTCTAAGATTCGCTTGTCTAAGATTCCTCATACTTTCCATTGCCCATATAAGGGCCTTTATCTCTGAGTGTAGTGGCAACTGACTCGCTCTCGAGTTCCTTGCTCCCATTAGTCTATCGTGGTCTTCCAGAGTACTATACCATCCTTGCCCTGAAAAACTATCCTCATTTTTCCAAGATCCATCTGTAAAACACCATCTACCTCGTATATTCGTTATTATCGAAGATACAGGAACTTGGGTGTGTTCCATGTCTTGAGTCTGAGCATTTTGTGCTTCCACCGAAAGTAACGATTCCGTTTCTGCCAATTTGAGAGTATCTCTCGGGTCCATATCCAATAAATCTTTATCTTCCTTTTTCTCTTTAACCATCAAATAATGCTGAAAACATTTTAAGATTGACAAATCTCCTGTATATTAATAGAGAAACATTAAAAAAGTTATAACATGTTGTTTGTACTAATTAAAAAAGTACCCTGCTGAATTGTCACATAATTGATATGCTAATTTTGCTTACGTGGTGGCTTGAGAATCAATTGAAAATTTTGGTTGTCTAAAATTAAATTGTTAGGAAATGTTATATTATATAATATGTCCATTATGGACCTTTGATTTATCAAATTGAAATTATTATATATTATTTGCTTAAATAAAATTTACAGAATTATCTAATGTGATTAAAATATATATAGCAATTAATGATTTTAAATAATAAAGATTTGCTAACAATCTATATATTTTATATTATTTTTGTTTATTTATTTATTATTAAAATAAATTACACAATTACATTAATCATATAATAAAAATTTAGATTTTTTTTGTATATGTTGTATTTTGAATTTTCAAAACGAGTATAAATTGCTAAAACTATTAAAAGTCTCACATAAATTTTTGTGATCAAGGTTTAATTTTTTTCTATAATAAGATACAATGATTATAAAATCATATGAATAAATAATTTTCTCTTAATATGTATTTATGTTAATATATATATATATATATATATATATATATATCATATCGTTTAAATTACAATATGAAAATACATACTTATATTTTGATATATGCATTGAACATATGTCAAAAAGTTAATATTTTAGTTTTGAAATCTTCGTTGTTTTTTAAAATGATTATAAATTATTGAAACCACTAAAAATTCCACATTAGAAAACAAAACCGTAGGTGTAAAATTTTGTTACATAAATATGCAAAGAATCATAAAATCATATGAGTAGAAACATCATTTAATAAATATCCGTATTAAAATTATACTATATATCTATATTAATATCATTTAAATTTAATTATATATCATATACGATAGATTAAACTGATTGTTTTGATTTATTTACTCTAAAATGATTGTGAATAAATAAGAGCGGTCGTTTGATTTATATGTGCACGCCAATTTATTACATAATAGTAATTAATTTCTTAGTTATTTAATATATAATTATTATTTTATAATATGCAAAAAACATAAAAAAAAAGAATAAATATAAAATATTTATTCTGCACAAGGTGCATATCTTAACCTAAGTATGTATCTTTTTAATAGTTTAAAATCTTAAATATTTTTTAAATCTCATGCCAAAACAAAATAATAAAATGAGAATAAACTCATAAATCAATATTTATATCGAGCAATAACCAAAATGAAAAAAAAAACGACACAAAAATGAGAAAAATATTGAAGATAGATAGGATTGACACGTGAACATAAACTTCTCATAACCATAATTAAACCGAGCTGACATAGTTTCATTGTAACCAAATAGTAGGCCTGAAATTTTCCTGCCTAAACATTAGGTAAATATTAATTTGATCAAAAATATAAATTTTATTTTTCTATACAATATGTTTTAAATAATTTTCATATAAATTTACTCCGCGCAAGGCGCAGATCTTATCATAGTTTTCATAGTATTTAAGTATCGTGGATAGTATATATATAAGCATGTATGAATATGCTTGAGGCCATTTTGAATCTGCTAAAACAAAATAAGTAATATGTTAACTCTGTTGACATCTATAATATTATCTGCTATATTGGTCAACCAATTATAATACATGAACTAGATTTTGAAAGCGCGGGATCGATTATTTTTAAAATTTCATTTAAATTAATAAATATTTGTCTAATGTATATTTTAATAGATTTTTGTTTTTTATAGTCAATTTTTATAATATTTTCTTATTTATTTTTTTAATTATTATTAAAATAAAAATATTTGTTTGTGTAATAATTAATTAGTTAAAAGATTTTAAAATGGTAAACTCCTACTCAATAAATTTAATCATATTGTGATGATATATTTGGTAAGGTTATTTATTTATAATTTTAACTTATTAAATAAATATTATATGAAAAATGTAATAGAGATTACATTTTTCATTCTACATATTTTTAATTAATGCATAAATTTTAAGTTATAATAACACAAATATTTAATAATAGGAAACCGGTGCTGCATATTTATAATATTGATCGGATTCAAAGCGAGGTGTTAGGTTTTAGGAGAAATTTGGGGAGAAAGTTGGGGGGTCTTTTCTTTAAAATCCAATTTCTCTATATTTTAAGATTAGTTTTTGAAAAATTCAGTTACTATGTCAAATAAGTAAAATATTTTTCTGCGTGTTCCTCAAGTTGGGGGATTTTTTTTTGATTTGATTTGATTCCATAAATCTATGAGTAAATAAGATTTAAAACGAATTAATGGGCTTAAAAACGAAAATGTAAGTAGCAAATTGGTTGGGCTTTTCATTTTCGAAAAACATTTAAAACAATTGAAAAAACTATTGAAAAAAGAAATGGAATGTTTTGTAATTAATAGAAAAATTCAGGGGCAGACTCATAAGAAGTATTCTGCTTTAATAGTTTTGATTATGCAATACTTCTCATTGTACTTATTTGAAGTATAGCTATACTAAAATGTCATAATTTCATCGAAACAATACTTCTTTGTTCAAATCTAATTTCATGTAAACAAACTTTGATTTTTATGGTCACACAGTTAAGTTGAACTAAAAGAAAAGGTTTGTCGTCATTAATTTATAGATAATAAAAAATAACATTTTAATTTTAATGGAAAGTAATTAACATGGGTGAAACATACTAGTTACATACTAGTTTGCGTGTGCGCCATGCATTTTCTTTAATGGGATGTTTAACGCGTTGAATTTTAGTTCATAGAGCTATTCTACCCATCGAATTATCTTAATTTTCTATCTTAATTTTCTTGTTTCGATACAAAACAATAGATGGGTATGTGCTAACTGAATTTAAAACTTTCTTCAAATGCCGATGGCTTCTTTTGACAAAAGAAATCAACTATCACTTGTATAAATAATCCTTGTCACCTTGTGTCAACGCGATATTGACATTCCACTCCATTATGAATGTAATATATATGATTTCACAAAATGATGATAAATTTATCTCAAATATAAAAGATTTACATCGTTCAGATGTACATTTTTTAATTAGCATGTGCCATCTACAATTCATTAAAATTTTAAGCCATTTGATCGCTTTGATATAGTGTTGTCCCCATTTCTTTTACATTGAGTTGTTGTCACTGTAATGTCGATGTGAATATCTACCGATCACCAATATAGACGTTAGTGTTTCTGGGATACTTTCTTTGCTTTAATAATGGAAAAATAGTGCCCCTCATCCTCTTTTTGTCGACAAACCTTTTTTTCCGGTTTGGCTTTCTTCGCATATAATCTAACGTTATCAGAACTCCAACGGACGTGATTAGTTTAACCAACCGGATTAATCCAGATTTAACCAAAATCGAATGCCTTTGGTTAAGATCTAGCTGTGTCTGGAGGAGTTCGCTGTGGGCGTGAAAGCAATTTACTCCATGATTAGAAAGGACATGATAGCATAAAGCATGCTAATGTTATATACTTCTTTCTACTTATATAGTTAACATGTTTTTATCATCATGATGCCTAATTAATTAGATCACTTTATAGAGCATATAAACAAAGTTTTATATTCAAAATCGTAGTAATTGTATAGCTTTCTATTCGCAAAATTGTCAAGAATAATCTAACAGTGTCTTGTTTATATATTTCCAGTTTCTAAATTATTTTTATGAACAAATACAGCTACATTTATTATTTTAGAAAGATCTGTAATAATACAATCACATTAACAAAATTACTATGACGAGAAAAGAAAGAAATAATATACTGGAATCCAATGACCAAAAGAAGATCATAATAGTAATAGATGTGAATTAAACTAAAACCACAGGATTGAAAAGCTAATAATTCCGAACCAAATGTAGCATAAGCGTATGAACAAATATAGCCATCCTCATTAAATATTTTAGAAAATGAAATAATCCATCACACTAAGAATGATCAATATATAGAATCGGATGGTAAAAGAAAGAAAAGAAAAATATAACAAATTAGTAAAAGCATTCATTCATTCATTCACAAGCAAAGCTAGGATCAAATGTTGGATTCTGGAGTACGTGGTAATAAGGTACAAAGTGCGCATGGTAGATTCATTCTCCATGTCCCCAATCTCACAGATCTCAACCATCCGTTTTAAATCTCAAAAGGATTAACCAATAAAAGTGCTAGTGTACGCTAGACTAAGCCACAGAAGAAGATTACTTAACCCATTTTACAAGAAGAGAGAAGTGAAAAGGACTCGTAACGAAAACCAAAACAGTATTTAAAACAACCGCTGGTATAGTATCTTCAGTAAAGCCACAAATTATATTTAACTTTTTGATTTACTTTTTTTTTTCCCTCATTATATTATTTTGTCTCTTTCCCCCGCTCGCCGCCGTCTGCGTAACGGTCGTCACCCGCATTCCACCGATCAGTCCGTTTCCTTACGCCGAACGTCTCGAAACCAGCTCCCCTCGAACTCTCCGTGCAGTATTTTTCGATTACATTACATTCTCAGGAGGTATCGTCTTGTGTTCATTCGGTTCAAAGTAGAAATCGATTCACCTTCTTCGTTTTGTTCGAGATTGTGTTTATCGATACCGATCGGCGTTAATATTAGTTCGTTCTTGTTAGTTTCTGTATCAGATGCTGTATTTGTGGTTTGTTCATGAATGGATTTCAAGTTTTTGTGAATCTTATGTAGAGTTTGTAAGTTCGATTTCAAATCCAAATTCGTAGACTGAGGATGATGGATATTACTCCAGCTTAGTCCTCTGCTTTTGATTCTAATGTAATGCATTTGAGTTTTATGGAGTCATCTCGCCGCCGAGAGTAGTCTCATTTTAACTAACCAGTAGGAGGATTAAGGAACGTAGATCTCGCACAGAAATCCACATTCGTTCCTCTCGGATTCTCAAGTTGAGATGATTCTGCTTTGTTATAATCATTGCTTCTTGTTAGTTTATACTTTATAATGATTTGTGGCTTGATTAAACACTTTTGTTTGTTTGTTTGTTCCTCTTTCTCAGGTTTGAAAGGATGATTGGATCATTTCTAACAAGAGGCCTTGTGTATGACTCTCATCTCTTCATTGAAGTTCATAGAAGTTTATAAAGTTTTTGATTTTTTTTTTTCCATTTGTTGGCAGAATGGTATTTGGATATGCGTATCCTGCTTATGAATGCTACAAAGCGGTTGAGAAGAATAAACCTGAGATTCAACAGCTTCGTTTCTGGTGCCAGTATTGGTTTGTCATTTGCCTCTTTTTCTCTCGTCTCTTCTTGTCTTGAGCTTTTTCTTTTCTTAAAGTAAAGACTAAAGTCTTGTCTTCCTCTGAAAACTTCCTTGCAGGATTTTGGTGGCTGCTTTGACCATTTTCGAAAGAGTTGGGGATACTTTTGCTTCCTGGTTGGTGTTATTGAATATAGAATTACTTTCAGACGAATTTGAGATGTATATACTTATGTTGTTTATGCTCTGTTTTCATGAAGGGTTCCGCTCTACTGCGAGGCAAAGCTGGCTTTTTTCATATATCTTTGGTTCCCCAAGACCAGAGTAAGTAAAGAGAGTCTTATTTGTATTATGTGATCCACTGGAGTTGTGCTCATTCTATGCGTATACTTTTGTTTCCACAGGGAACGACCTACGTTTATGACTCTTTCTTTAGACCATATGTTGCAAAGCACGAAAATGAAATTGACCGCAACTTGGTTGAGCTGAGGACCAAAGCTGGAGACATGGCAGTGTTGTTCTGTAGAAAAGCAGTTTGCTATGGACAAACAAGATTCACTGAGATCCTGCACTTTGTTGCTCTTCAATCAACACCAAAACCTCAACCTAAGGTAATATATGCACTTACCAATGGTGATAGTGTTTATGGACTTCTCTCTTGATTCTAATTCGTCATTATCTAACATTAGGAAAAGAAGCAGCCAGCACCAAAAGAGGAGGAACAGAAGCAACCAGATCTTAAGACGAGCCAAACAGCTTCTTCCACTCCTCAAGCAAGTCCACAAGGACCAAAACCTAAGAAACCACTGCTTCTAACCAAAGAACCTATAGCGGTCAAGCCTACTTCATCTCCACGGAAGCAGCTGCAGCCACAACAACAGACAGAAACCAAGGAAGCACAACCCAGCGTGTCTCAAACCAAACTCACTCCTACTCCACCACCATCACCTTCACCCGCCACCACTAAACCAAACGCTGATTCTGCACAGCCACCATCAAAAACAGAGGTGGAGAAAGCGCCAGAGATTGTTGCTGCAGCGTTACCGGCGTCAGAGATTCAGCGAGCGTCATCTTCGAAAGAGACGATAATGGAGGAGACACTTAGGGTCACTCGTGGGAGTCTGAGAAAAGCTCGATCAACGGGGAACACGCTAAAGGAAAAATAGAACAGTAAAACATAGAAGTTCAAAACTCTGTCTGGTTTTCAATGGTGACTGAAGTCAACTTAATCGATTTTGTTTTTGGAAAAAAATGGTGTCGTTTGTCTTTTAATCAGATGTAAATTGTTCAGACTTGTTACTAATCTTTGATTGATTTCTTTAAAAAAAAATTAAATTAAAAAAAAAATTTATTCCGCTGCCGGGTTTGAACCCGGATTTCATTCATTTGGAATGAGCCAGAGTGCTACAGCAGATCTTTTGTACAACTTTTACATTAAGTTTTATATATAGTTAGAGCTGTCAAATGGTCCGTCCATGGCCCAATAGGGCATGACCATTTGGACCATTTTAGTTTTGGACAGTAATAGGTGGTCTATATTGGACAATGGTCCAAACAAATGTTCAAGACCAATAGAGACCATGTCCAAATGGGCATATCCATAGACACCCAACAATATTTATAATTATTTTTTAATTATAGTTTAGATTTTATTTCTAAAATTTTGAAACTATGTTTACTTTCCAAAATTATAAAAGTAATTTTTTCTTGTCAAAATTGTAAAACTATGTTTTCCTCTCAAAATCGAAAAAAAAATTCATTTTTCTGCAAAAACCGAGAAATCACGTTTTTCCGCCAAAACCGAAAAAATTGTGTTTTTCCGCAAAAACCGAGAAATTACGTTTTCCCGGCAAAAACGAAAAATTGCGTTTTTCCGCCAAAACCGAGAAATTACGTTTTCCCGCCAAAACCGAGAAATTACATTTTCCCGCCAAAACCGAGAAATTGTGTTTTTCCGTCAAAACCGAGAAATTTTGTTTTCCGCCAAAACCGAAAAAAATTGCGTTTTTCTGCCAAAATCGAGAAATTATGTTTTTCCGTCAAAATCAAGAAATTGCGTTTTCCCGCCAAAACCGAGAAATTGCGTTTTCCCGCCAAAATTCGAAAAATTGTGTTTTCCCGCCAAAACCGAGAAATTGTGTTTTCCCGTCAAAACCGAAAATTTGAATTTTCTCGCCAAATTTATGAAATACATTTTTCCGTCAAAATAGTGAAATTATGTTTTCCATCAAAATTAGGGGTGTTCAATCCGGATATCGGTTCGGTTTCGGTTCGGTTTTTTTCGGTTTTTGGTATTTCGGTTAGTAAAATATAACTACCATTCTAAATCCATATTTACTTCGGTTCGGTTCGGTTTATATACCGTCGGTTTTCGGTTTATTCGGTTTTATACCGAAAAACATAATTATTTTATTTGAGATCATATTATATGAATTTTAGAGTCATATTGTCAATACAGTCATTTATTAAAAATATATTACATGTTCAAATAAATGAACAAAAAAGTAAAAATGCCTCTACCATCAAATAAAATAATCAAATCTATAACTAAAATCAAAGCTTGAAATTTTGAAAATAAAAATATGAAACAAAATAGAAACATGAAAGAAAAGTTTTTCCACTATTTCATATTTAGTGTTCATTAAAGTTATACTTTTTCAATTGAAAATTTTCCATTAATTATTGTCCATCAAATTTATAATTTTCATATTAATTTAGTGAAGACTAAAATAAATCAAAAAGATCAAAAAAAGACTTAGAAAATAAGATGTATGAATTGCGATGTATTGTTATTTAGTTATAGTTCAAACGTTTTACAAATTAAGATTTTTTATTACTATAAAATTATGGTAATAGTTATTAACACAAATTTAACTTATGTAACAAATAGATTTTCATGTGTTGTTATAAAATAGATACATATTTACATGTTTCTACTTTTAATCGGTTTTGTTCGGTTTATTCGGTTTAATCGGTTATATACCAAACCATATCCAAATCCTACGGTTTTTATAAAATTATATTCATTCGGTTTATACGGTATATACCAAAACCAAACCATATTGTCTATTTTGGTTCGGTTCGGTTCGGTACGGTTCGATTTTACCATATTGAACAGCCCTAATGAAAATCGTTAAATTTTTATTTTAACGATAAAACTGTTTTTTTTTGTTAAATTGTAAAGCTATGCTTTCTTTTATTAAACTCATGAAATTATGTTTTAGAAAACTCATGGACACCCATTGTCCATTTGGTCTTCGCCCAATTGGACCATGTACGGATGTACCAATTGGTCTTTTGTCCAGTTGGACCATTTATTAATTGGGCACGTCCATAGTCCGTCCAAAATGAATTGGACTGGGCTAGCCCATGGTCAGCCCGCCCAGTTGACACCTCTATATATAGTCATCTATTTAGAAACTTGCGAAGGTCAATGGACTCAAAACTCTGCCCTTCTCGAATGGTTTTTTTTTGTTACGAAATCAACTGAACTGAGAATAGTCGACAGCAAATTGGTTGAACTAAGCCAAGGACCAAAGCTGGAGATATGGCAGTGAGCTATGGGCAAACAAGATTCACTGAGATCTTGCAGTTGTAGCTCTGCAATCAACACAAAAGCCTTAGTATATGACAATACCTATACGAAGAACAAATAGGTTACTCCTTGCGCAATTAACTGCATCAATTTGACGAAAATAATACTTTCTACCAAGGAAACATACACAGAGATCAAAACTCTGTCCTTCTTGAATGGTTTCAACTTAAGCTATTTTAAATAAAAATATATATTTTACTGCCGGGCTTTCAAACCTGAATTTCGCCATATGAAATAATGTGCTACAGCAGATTTATTGAAATTCTCTCTGATCAACAAGTATATAACATCTAAGGGCATGATTATTGGGGGTCCTTGTTCTTAGATCCTTAATACACATATATTTGTATGTATATATTATATATGCGTATATAATATATACATACAAATATATGTATATTAAGGACCCAAGAGCAAAGACCCCCAATAATCATTTTCGAACTTCTCATATCTTTCTATTAAAAAAAAAACAAGATCAACATATCTCTATCATAATATGTTATTAGTATTGATTTCGATCAATAAGAATTAACCTCTATCTACCAAGACAACATCATCTCAGTAATCAATGTTATTGAGGATTATCTCTAAAATGAACATTTCAATGATGTCATGCTGCATGCGTCACGCTGAGGAGTGAAGGCCTCAATAATGGAGGTGGAGTGGTCAGTGTAGTTGTGTGGTGGCATCATAATAAATAAAAAATGTCGTTTGCAGAATATATATATCGTATTTAACCTTTTAATAAGATATACATATATCGTATATCACCAATGGCTTTCTTCTTCACCGTTAGATTCCATCTCGAAGATAAGATCAACCAGAACTGTCACAGTACTGTTAATTATTGTTATTAAAGTGATTTAACGTGAGTTGTGATTTTCTTATTGGTGGTTGATAGTATCAACTTGATACATTTAACCATGCATTAGGATTTTTACAAATAAAGCACTATTGAAAATGAGGGTAGATGTTGAAAAAAGATTCCATTTTGCGTGTCCCTCTCAACCCCCGGCTATAATTATCCACCTTTAGCTTTCTTCTTGTATGAGCACTCTTATCAGCACAGTCCAAAAAGACAAAACAAGAAGCAAAAACATGAGCGACCCAAGCGGCCAATCCTCAACAACAGCTGTCAGAGGAGACAGCAACGGCGGTGGTAATAGCGGCGGCGGCGGCTCGTTTGCTAGTCAGCCGCAGAGAGCAAAGGTGAGGACGCAAGTGTGGGCTGGAGTTCTCGGCATCACCAACAAATAATTTTGTTATTCTTTTCACTTTTGACAACAAAATGTCTAAGTGAAAAATGGTGGTGGTGAACTGGTGATTATTATGCTTTTGATCGTTGTTCTTGTTAACTTGATTGTGTCTAAATAAACCAGCGAGATCATGATCATTATCGTCATTGTAATGAGATTTTGAAAATTTTTTCTTTCTTTCAACTTCTGCAACTAATTTTAGAAAACCCTAAACAAAATTACAAATATTTATTGTGTAGATAAAAATTAGATTTCTCTCATTTGAATCGATGTATAAAGCGATATCAGAAACAATATCATTAATTGAGGGTCGAGTAGGCAGGGGCGGTCCTTATATTTCTGGGGCCCTGGGCGAATTTTTTTTTTTTGTAAAAGGATAATAAAATCGGGGGCCTAATTACAATAAATTAAAAAATTAGGGGCTTATTTGTTAATAATTTTTTGCTGATTTTTTTTTTAAAAAATAGGGGCCCTAGGCGGTCGTTTCATTCCGCTCTCCTCAGGACCGCCCCTGCGAGTAGGTACGTTGATATCGCTTGCGCATAATTTCAAAGTAAACTAATGAGAATTTGATGCTAAGTTAAGTAAGCTACGCTAGTTTCTCAGAATCACATGGCCATTAAAATCAGAAGGAACGTGCATTAGTTTATATAAAAGACCATTTTAAAAGAATTTTTAAAGGTAAAATAAAACAGACTATAAAAATATTATATGGTGTGTGGAGTGTTTTTGAATGGAATAATATCCACTATAAGTAAAAAATAATATATATATATATATATATATTTTTTAAATCCACCATAAGTGCCATTATCCACAACAAATATTTATATATATCTCTCTAGCTAAATTTTCACAGATTATGCGAGTTTACGAAGATGCCTCTACACCATATGAATATGGTTTAGCCGTTTGTAATTGATAAGAATTCAGTTTGATATAGATGTACATGTACCATGAACGTCTACTAATTTTCTAAAAATTGCAAAAAAATTGATCAGATGACAAAATAAACAATTTGGCATACAATGGACTTAAATAGACCAAGTTGGTCTGGCCAAGTAGGCAACTACGAATATTTTAGAACTTTTAGCCTATTAGAAAATGCATTGGGCTATCATATTGGCTATGTTTGAGCTAGGCTTGTCAGTTGGGTTGGACCACACCCAAATAGATATGTCTAAGTGAGCGTTTTTTTTTCTGGGTTCAAAACACTCACACTCATATTCAGCCCACACCCAACAGCACTCATACCCAGTAACACCCATCACCCAATTGAACACCCAAACCCGTCCATTTATAAGCAATTTAAGTATTAGTCCAAATCTATTTTTTTTTTCTGAACACCTACCTAAATCTGTTTAAATTCAAATGGAAAATTTCTTTATAAGCAGCAGGGAAGAAAACCTTCAATCAAAAACGAGATAAATATGAGTTTTATAATCTAAACAATTCATCATCATCATCAGATTCAGAGCAAGAGTAAAACGAGATAGATTCAGAGCAAGAGTAGAACGATTCATCACAGATTTACAAAACTGGATCGAAGCTAAAAGCCAAAAACCCACAACATAGAAACGAGATGGATGATCGAATCATGAAACATACCTGAAATCGCGAGAAGAAAAAGTAGAAAATGGAGAAATCTTGTACGGATTAAGAGAATCAAAGCCGGAGAAGACGAATCGAGAAGCAAAGATCGATTTTGCCAGACCGATCGAGAAGAAAAGTCGAAAAGAATCGCAAAATATTTTTTCCCCAAATTGACTAAACTCTAGAAATCAAGTGTTTTGGGCCAACCCAACATCCATTTGATTTGGACCAGTTAACCCATGGACAAAGTAGGTCTTTAGCCCAGTTAGACCAAAAGTTATTTGGGTATTACCATCACCTACCCATATTTGTTTTGAATGGGTGAACCCATGAGTGGCCCAACCAATTGACACCCCTAGTTTGAGCAAACCATAGAAGGTCTCTAATTCACAACCGGCTAGATCCTTCTTGTAAGCGGTGCACCTCGTAGTTTATACACCAAACAGATTGAATTATTATTATTTACATATTTCTGCTTTAATCGAATTTAAATTCAAAATTTTAATAATTTAGACCACCTTATATATAATTTTAAGAAGTAAATATAGATTAATTAAGAAAAGGCCTAACATTATTAAGATACAAATACATGTGAAAGTTTGAAATAATCTATTTAATGAAAAAAATATACCGTACACTTATTATGTCTTAAAAATTGATAGATATATATATATATATATATAATATATACCAATTTAAAATTGAAAACAAAATGTTTATATAAAAATAAACAAAAACAAAAACTCCTGCGGTTGCGCGAGCCAAGATCTATTTATGATTAAAGAAAAGCATTTTTGTGGTCCGCTTTAGGCGCTATACGAATCACAGACCGGCACTGATCACAGATTCACAGTAGACAAACTCTAACATAACTAACCTTCATAACGCACACGTACTGTTTCTTGTATCACTTCACAAACTAATACAAAACACCCTATATCTCCAATCTCTCCATTTTTTTACTATGTACGTGAGCCCATGACAATATCTTGAAAACCACATCTTCCATACTAATATCATAACGTGTTTGGTAACGAGGAGAATAAAAGAGCTCCACTAAGTTGCCATTTACAAGATTAATTCTAAGTTCTAACAGATAAGTCAGTCAATAAACTCCACAGCCTCTGCATGTTTCACTGAAAAATAGTACTGAGGAAACAAAACTGACTTCACACTTCTTGGTGTCTTCCATAAATGTTCGAGAACATTACAGCGTTCTTAAGTTTGGTGTGTCAAATTATATGAACGTCACCACAACGAAATCCGATTAATTGACATTATTAGAAAAATTAATTCTAATCAAGATTTGTTTGCTAGCAAATATATGTAATATTATATCTCGAAGTTGTATATAATCATGAAACCTCAGTAAGAAGCTCGATCCATACAAGCTCAAGCTTCTTCTTACACCACACCTGATGGAAGACGAAGAACAAGCTGTCCACCCATTAAACTGTTTCCGAAAAACAGACAGAAGTTCCAAGTCTTTAGGCATTCAAAGGTTTTCAACAATAGTGTCTATAATTAACATCCTTCATTAATTTTGTTTTACCTCTGGACATAGTAATAACAGAAATCTGCAAGAATGAAGGTTTGGACGATTTCAGAGAGAAGGACCATTATAGGCCATAATCCATATCCTAATGCAGTCAGTAACCGCCCTCCCGAATCCAACACCTACACGCACCGTTTCATATAATCTTTCAGAAGCTGTAATGCGATAAAAACGATGATTAAAAGAGTTTATATTAAAATGTAACTCTCAAGAACCTGAAGGATCCAGTGTGCACAACTCAAGAACCTAGCGATTCCCAAAGCAAAAACGTAGTGTGCTGTGAATGGTTCCACAATCTGAGAATATATGTAAGACATCAACATTCGAAGAAGATTCAGAGACAACGTGATTTTAATTTTATTTAAAAACAAAGCAGATAAATGATTAATTAAGACCTGCGTGTTCTGCATCACTCTTAACTGAGGAAGAACTGAAACAGCTTCAAGATAAACACAGAACGCCCAGAAGAGCCTGTTTATGATGTGGTGACGCGTGGATGGATGAATGAGGAGAGATACAACAGCACATGGGACTACCTGGTGCAAACAAACCAAATATTAAAATGGAGTCAAGATTGTTACTAATAATCAATCATATAATCAATGATTAAGCGAGTGTTTAATACCGAGATCCTAACAAAATAAATAACATGCACGTAGAGTCAGAACGAAGAGAGAGCCTTTAAGCATATGATTGGCCTCGACCTACCGTTAAATCTAAGATAACTACTCAAAGACAAAAGGAGAAACAAAGAGTTTGGTAACTTTACAACGTAGTAGATGGGGAAGTTGTCTTTGTCTTCCATATAAGTGGGCCTAAGCTTGAGACGTATCATATAGATGACCCAAAGCGTCGTGACCAACGTAGCAGAATCAAGTAACGTGTGAAGATCAAATTCCATTACAAAGCTGCAATACAGCCGCACGGCAAGAAACAGAGCCGTTAGCTCCTGCGACTTGAGAGAGATCCCTGTTGAATGATTTCATCAAAAATGATTAGAACTAACAACAAAGGCATCCTAATTAATTATCCAATATAATCAAAATGTAATATAACCAGCGCAAGTCTTCTCCTTGGTAAGCTTGTAGATGAGAAGGGAGATGCCGAGGGCATGGACAGCCTCGGAAGCGATGAAAAGGTTGTCGTGCTCATGGACAATGACCTTGAGGAAGACGAGCACCGTCATTGCCGTAACCACTGCAAAAAACGCCTTTACCTTGGGAGGCTGCCGGCGAATCCACGACATCACGCACTGAATCGGACTCTTCTCCGCCTTCATCGTTCTGATTCTCTCCACAGACACACAAATTCTCTCTCTCTCTCTCTGATTAATAGTAATGATATGCCACACAATTATCAACTTCGTTTTCAATGGGAAACGAATCTGCATGTCTTAACGAAAGACACTTCTTTTGCGAAGAGGACACGTGGGGGGAAGCTAGAGTTGCTGTTTAGTTTCTGTTTTTTTTCGAACGACTTGACTTGCAGCTACGTCTCTCTTTTCCGGATTAGAACTATTGGTTTACTTCGGCAAAACTCAATTTTACCGGGTTCTTCTTTAAACCGGCTAATTGCGGTTCGATTCAACTAATTAATGTTTTCCTTTTCGGTTTAGAAGACGCCGTGTGAAGTTAAAGTTCCCTTTGTTTCGGATTAGACTATTGGTTTATTTCGGAAAAAAACTCTATTGTACCGGGTTCTTCTTTGAACCGGCTAATTTCGGTTCGATTCAAGTAATTAATGATTTTCCTTTCTGGTTTAGAAGATTTAAAACGACGCCGTTTTGAATTAGGGCATAACTGACCAAGGAGAGACACCGGAAACACACAACAGCGGTTTCGTTATCAAATCCCCCCCCCCCAAGCTTGTTGGTAGAAGGAGAAGAAGATGACGTCGGATGATGCCAAAGCTCTGAAGAAAGAGGAGGATGAGGACGACAACAAGAGCTTGGGTTCATTGGCTAGGAAGAAGCCGTCCACAAACGCCAACAATGCAGGTTCGTCAGCTTCGAGGAAACTGAAGAAGGACGACGATGATGATGATGATGATGATGATAACAAACCCATCAAGTCATCTTTATCTGGGTCTCGTCCAAAGCCTGTTAAGAAGAAGGAGATTGATCAAGACGACGACGACGATGAGAAGCCTCTTTCCAAGAGGAATTCCTCTGTTGTTGGCGTCTCAAAGGTTCGTTCTTTTCTCTTCTCTTTCGCTGTCTGATTATAGTTTCTTAAAGATGAGATTGTGTTGGTGTCTTTAGGAGAAAGAGTTGAAGAAAAAGAAGATGGAGAAAGAGAAAGAAGAAGAAGAGGCAAAGAAGAAGAAGAAGACAGTGAAAGAAGAAGGAGAAGTGAAGAAGAAGAAGGAGAAGAAAGTGTATGATTTGCCTGGTCAGAAGAGAGACCAACCTGACGAGGTGTCTTTTATTCTGATTTGTGGCTAATTCTTTGTTTTTTTAAAGAACTTACATTGTTGGTTTTTTCTTGTAATTTCCGCAGAGAGATCCACTTAGGATTTTCTACGAGTCACTTCACAAGCAAGTCCCAACTAGCGAAATGGCTAAGATTTGGTGAGGCCTTTCTATTCATTCCTTT
Source organism: Brassica napus (assembly GCF_020379485.1). NCBI lineage: Eukaryota > Viridiplantae > Streptophyta > Magnoliopsida > Brassicales > Brassicaceae > Brassica > Brassica napus. The sequence goes on from NC_063439.1 coordinate 8,425,801, forward strand.
GTGTGCCTATAGTTTTGATAAGATGAGCAGTTTCAAATGTATATTGTTTTGGTGTGACTCTGATTATTATTATGTTTGAGTTGAAGACTTGTAGTCTTCTCTTCTCGATTGTCTCTTGTGTGTGGTGGCATTGGCATTAAAGCTCTCATGCAATTCTTAACTTCATTTAACAGACTAACATTGTTCATAAGGAAAGGCGAGTCCTTTCAACAAACCAACAACAATACAAAGCATTATTATTATTACATCTCTGATTGGTTGTGGTGTGGGTTCTGTTCATCGTTTGCTCTGCTTATTTGAAGACCCTTTTTTGCTTATCTCCAGGTTGATGGAGTCAGGGTTGCTTCCAGCTGCAGAGGCAAAGAAAGTTCTTGAGAAGAAGTTGCAAAAGACTGGAAAGTTCAGCTCTCCAGCAAAACCTGCAGCTTCCACCCCAAGAAGCGTCTCCAAATCAGCAGTGGCCGAGAAGAAGGATGTTAAAAAACCAGCATCTGAAGCTTTGTCTGGCAAAAAGAAAGGAAATGATTCGAAGAAGCGGAAGAAGGATTCTGATGATGATGACGAATCTGACGATGATGATTTCGTGGCTACCAGAGTCTCTAATAAGAAGGCAAGAGCCAAGTAGTTGGAAATTTAAAGACTCAGACATCTCGTTCCGTGATTGAAACAATCTAATTGTGTTTCGAAATTGAATTATGTAAGAGTAATGGCAGAGTTTTGTTTCTAGTCTATTTAACTGGCTCATTCTTCAGGGGTTCTCTTTCACCATTGGTAACTCTAGTTATTTTATCAAAACCTTAATATGTGTGTTCCTTTGTACACTTCTAAACTCTTATTATAAGAGATGTTGATGATGACCTTTTATTAAAAATGATTTAACTTGAAGTTGGTTGGAATGTGATAATCTTTTGCCAACGATGGTTTGTAAATGGATCAACAAGTAGCTTTCAGGTGATCTTTCATGGTTTTATTGCACCCTTGCAATGGTATAGGTATATATATTGACTCTACAAAGAGAAGACAACACCTAAATGTTGGAATCAGAGAATTCACATGTAAGTTTGTTTGTTTTGTTGATTAGGTGTTTGGAGAGCTCTTCTGATAGACTTTACAAATCCCTCACTCCTTTATTGATCTTCAATGTCAGATTACAAGAGTAACGATGCTCATAAAAGATAGAAATACGATCTCATAGCTATCGCTGAGATGATCTCATGGCGATCATCTCCTCCAAGCTCATAGCGCTTGAATCACATCAACATCATAAGCATGAGCTCTTCTCTTCCTCTCGGCTCGTCTCTTATACTTTCTTTCTTCAAGTTTGTAACAGCAAACCTTCTACACGAAACCAAGGCTCTCCTGACTCTTCCTCATTAAACACGTCAGCATTTTCACTTGCCACATCAGACCCAATATAATAGAAGTTTATCATCTTCATAATCTTTCAATACCTTGACAAACCACTTAATATGTTTGCAAGTTCATCATGAAATGTTTCTTTCAAATAGTCAATGGTTTGAAATTTCCCTAAACAAAGAAAAAAAAAGCTTTTGTTCATTAAAACACAGATCAGATTCAACAGTGAATCCCTCTAGTATATTAAATCTATTTACTACTTTTCTTCTTCTTTCAGAAGAACACTTTCAGAATCGTTGAAGAAACAGAACCAAACGTAATGGGCCAGGAATGTAGATAACAAAACGAGCCCATTACTTCAAAACGTTGTCGTATCATATGCATAAATAAATAAACCCTAGGCTGTTTTGTTGCTTCATCATCCTTTAAAAGGCCACCTAGTCTTCGTTAACAATATCGCCGGTCTGAAACTTGTTCCTCTCCTCTCTCTTTTTTTTTTTTTATCTTTCTCATAGCTTTGATTTTGTTTTATTATGTTGCAAAGGAAAATTGGTTAGTTTTTTTTTTTGCCGGAATGTGAAGCAAAGTAGAATATTCAGATGATGAGATTTGATCTAAAATTCTCACGACGGTCGTCTGAGACTATGTGTCGATTGATGTACCGATCGCTCTTCTCTGATGAATAAACTTTCTTTATTATCAAATCTTTTCTTTTTTGTTTTAGTAACCATAAATTTGTTAATTCATATTTTTAGAATTTTATATTCAGACTAGAGAGAGTCATCTTCCTTTCGTTTTTGTTTATCTTTGATTGCGTAGGTATATACCAAAAGAGTTTTAGTGATTATCTCATGTAATTGAAGGAACTTTTGTAGATGTCAATAATAATTGTTAAAAAATTCATTGACTACGTTTACGTATTCTACTCTCTTAAATTAATGGTGTTAGGGGATTGTAATGTGTTACATTGTATCGCGTATTATTGGATTCGAACTCGACAATGCAGAGGAAGAGCAAGTGGTGAGGAAGTCTTGCGGAAGCTAAGCAACTGTTTGGGATTGGGATAAAAAAAAGAATCAAAAGGGTTATGAAACATAAATCTATAGTTTAACAACATAAATTACTCTGAACTTATTAGGTTAACAGCAGTTTTGATTCTCTTCTTAAAACCTTATTTATCAAAACACACAAAGTAAGTATTTATCAAAAAAACAACTGTCTTCTACAGGACCATAACTGAAACCAAAAATAGAAAATGTAACCAGACAAGAATGTCTCAATATGCACCTGAGCTGTGGGAGTTGTTGAAGAAAGACAACACAGTTGTTTACATGTGACGTGGAGAAAAGGATTTGATGGTCTTATTGGCTGCTAATGACTGGTAAAAAGAGAGAGCTGGACTCTAAATTTTGAAACCTCCATTGCCTTTGCGAAGTGTCTTTTTGTGTGATGGGTTTAGGTATTGACTGGTTTTATTATAAGAATCAGTTGAAGAAGACATAGCAATGGAACGTTGAAGTCTACTGATTAGCATCCGGTGGTCATGTATATCGGAACAACAAGTGTAACCTTGGCGTCCAAGTTTCTGTAATCTGAATAGAAGTTATGTTTTAGATAATAGTATACGAAAAAGGTGCTCCAATCTTTTACCATCTCACTGACATTACTTTGCTCTGATACAAATAGTACATTGACAGAGATTTTTTTTTTTTTTTTGGTGATGTTAAATTTATTATACTAAAATTTTATTTTTTTACAGAAGAACGAAGAAGACAAGTAGCGGAAAAACAGTAATTAAACTAAACAGCAGGTCCGGCCCTTGGGTAGTGCCCAAAGTGCATTTGCACTGGGTCCAATTTGTTTTTTCAATTTTTAGGTAAGGGTTAGGGCCCTTTTTTAAAAACTTTTAGGGTCCTATTTTCATAAATTATGTATATTATTCTTATACAAATAAAAATCTGCACAGAGGCCCATATATTATTGAGCCGGGCCTGCTAAACAGAGTACCTATAAGAATTTCTGATTCTAAACAAAAGAAGAAAGATCAAAGAGAAGGACCGGAAATAGCGTAGCGTCAATGGTCCAAAGCAAAGGTATGAGCGGACTAAGTTCCCGGTTGTCGCGAGCTCCCGGAGAAAAATGCACCCCTAAACCTTGAAGCACCGGGCAAAGGTCTACAGATTCCAAAAAACTCAATCATCAACACCAACACAAAGAAACCTATCACGGAACCGCAAGCCCGTTCAAAATCGCCTCACCAGCAGCACGAGGAGGAGTTCACAGACCGACGGTACCGTCGTTCGGGATGGTGAAGTGGAGATTGCTGCCTCCAATCCTCCAACCCCGGAACCGTATACACCCATTTAACCCACCGCACATATAGAGCATGGGACACATCGGGCACACCTCCTCCGGAGAAAACGACCTTTAAACTAGCAAGAGGACCGATTGCTAAACTAACTCCTATCCATACTCAACAGACCACCACTTCTAAAGAAGCATTACCTCCTACAGATGACAGAGAGTTGTTCTCAGTTAACAGCAATCTGTATATTAATGGTAGATGACCAATTCTCTGACAATGAGATGAGACTTTTTTTTTGTCAACCGATTATGAGATGAGACTAATATCCACGCATCTTTTTTAAGCCAACCTTTTTTACCATTTGAATTGCCCAAAAAATTCACAGAAGTGTTTGGTTGTAGGAAGGGGTTTAGTTTTTGAGTCCCATATTATGAAATATTCAGTTGAAAAAGAAAAGAATTCCCCAAAAAAGTCAGTTAGTTTTAGAGGGAAAAAGATTAAATAAAATTGTCAGAAGTGGGATTTGAACCCACGCCCTCTTTCGAAGACCAGAACTTGAGTCTGGCGCCTTAGACCACTCGGCCATCCTGACATCTTTGTTTAAGAGCATCTAGGCTTTACATAATAAATAAAACCTTATTTTGCTTCTGTTAATTATAGTAACTCATGAGTGGTAAAATGCAGAAGGGGGATCTGAAGGTTCTCAAGCTTTCAAAAAAAGTCGGCTGCATCATTGGCTTCATTGCGAGTAAATTGACGTTCAAATAGTAAATGAAAATGGATAAACTATCTTTAGTAGGAGGCATGTGATTATGGCCCTTGCTCAATGTTATAACATCAATAAACATGAAACCAATTACAATTGCAGAACACAAGTTTACAAGGAACCTGACTGAAGAACAGCTTTGTAGAAAACCGAGCAAAGATCAAAACTACAAAAAGAGATGATAAGGACTAAGAACTTTGGAAAGAGTAGCATTCAACGGATTTTCATCTTCATCTTTGTCTCCACCCCACTGGCAGCAGCTTCACAAATCTTGTTCCAGCAACGGTAAGAAATGAGTAAAGGTATCAAGACCCACCATCCATTAGCACCAATGTAGTAAGAGTAATAGTAGAAAGAGCTTGTCGCAAAGTTATCTCCTTCCAGAAAAGCAGTAGTGAAATAGACAAGACATCCGTAGAGCTGACCAAGCGAAATCGCAAGCTGAAGCACGTAGCTGTAAGACTTCCCTTTAGCAATAGCATATCTTTTTATTATCCAAACAAAAAAAAATTCAACTACTTTTAGTTAAGTGTCAAGAAATATTAACAAAAAAAAGAAAAGATGTTGGGTTGAGAGAAGAGGAGGTAATAAGACTTTTACAGAGCAAGAAGAGAAGCAGGGCCTTCTATAACAGCAGTGATCCCTTCAACAGCTACCACTGCGGAGTCTCTGCCTGCGTATCTCGAATCACCTTTGCTGTATTCTTTCCCTGTCAATATAAACAAGTCAACATAACAGATAACGTGTAATCAGACAAGAAGAAGATGTATTACTTACAGACTTCAGCGAGGTAACAAGAAGTGTTGTCCTTGAAAAACTCAGGGGAGAAAACGAAATAGCCTTCAAGAACCAAGTGAGTGAGACCGGTGAATGCCCACCAGCACATTAGCAATATCTCAAGCTTCGCTTTCTTTCTCCCTACCACGCACGAATCACAACAATAGAATTGTAATTCTCTGATGAGTTCACTAGATTACTCTGATCTGCTCAACTTTTCAATTGAATTTGCCAGGAAGAGAAGGGGACTGGATTTTACCAAAGAGGAACCAGACTAAGGAGACGACGAAGAGGGAAGAAGCGAGGTAGACAGAGAGGATGGATGACATGGACATGGAGATATTGGTACGTATCCCGGCAGTTTCAGATCGCTTGGAACGTATGGATGCGCCGCCGCTTCTTCCATGGCTGTCACTTTGATTGGCTGTTTGAATCTATATCACGTTTCAGCATTGCCTGTGGCCAATTTAAATTTTGGATAATTCAGAGAAATAGTGTTTGTAAATTTTTTTGTTTTTTTGTTTTTTGTGTGTGCGCAACAACAGAGAAGTAAATCATAAGCTGAAATATAGAGAAGTAAAAGGAGCTGAAGATCCAAGATAAACAATAAAAAAGAAATGACAATGTTTTAATCAGAAAGCGAAAACAAAAGAGAATACGACCCGAGAACCTCCGGTAAGAAAACCCTAGCTCCGGCCCGCCGCCTTTGACGGTGCCGGAGGCGATTTCGTCAACCCTCTCTCTCATTTGCTCTTTGCTCTCTTTTTCCTCCTCCATTTCCAAGTCGATATGCAATTTGCTCTGTAACTCTCGAGTTCCACCGGTGATGCTTCGGTTTCAACGGAGGCCGGACTTGTTTTCTTATGGAGAAAAGGCGAGGCTCAAGATACGGCAGAGGAATGGTGAGTCGGCTTTTAGGACTGATGATTAAGTCAGATCTGGTTTTCCCGTTTCAGATCTCCGACGGAATCATCACAGAGACGGCGCGTGCTCTGGTGAGTCGCCTCATCTACCACAGATCTACTTTCCCAGGAGGAGGCGAGGCTGATGGAAGAGTTGTTCAACGAGTGGGTTAGAAGACTGTCCTCTGTCTCTTGGGGGTTCGTGGTGATGTTCCAACATCCCACCATCGACGACGAGCCTCAGGTTCTGTCCGGCGGTGGAGGTTTAAACTGTTGAAAGATTTGATTAGTTGGATGAGTTCGTCGCTTCCCGTCATCAAGGTCCGTTTTTGTAGTTTCTGTTTGTTCTGGACGTTTGGTCAACCATGGTTTGTGATAGGTGTTGCTGGTGACTATGGTATAGTTTGGGAAGCGCCTTAGGGTGATGAAATCATTGGTACTTGGTCTGAATTCAATCTCTTGGAGACTAACGGCCCGTCTAGGGATGGTTTCGGGATTAGACTTGTCCTGTCTACTAGTATATTTATTTTCTTAGCGGCATGCCAGTTCCAGTGCGACAAGTTTCTGTGTTTGGTGTTTGACGGGTTCAGTGGCAGACTTCTCCTTTTATGGTGGTGATTGCAGTGAGCTTTCATCGGTCGGAGTGTTAATGAATGTTATGGGTTTGGATCGTCGAGGCTGGTTGTGTGAAGGGTTATGGTGAGCTTCTATCTAGGTGTAAAGTGGACGTCAGAGAGTGCGTTCAAACCGTATCCGAAAGTTGTGTGGATCGTGAAGCGATTCTTCTTGTCGGGTTGTGAAGCTTTGGGTCTTGGTTACGAGTAGGGATGGTATCGTTTGGCAGGCCATAGGCGGCAGCGATAGATCCGGGTTAAGAAGACTTGGTGTCTTGGGTTCTTCAAGCGGACGGTATCGGGTGGTTGCCGTGGGCAGCAGCGATATGTCTAGCTCACTGCTTATTGCTATTTAGGAGGTTTGCTACATTGGAGTGTCTTATGCTTAAGTGTAGTTGTGTTTAGGTTGCTGCGTTTATTGCGGTTTGGTCTATGTTTTATCAAGGTTGTGTTGGTAAGTTGCCCTTGTTGTGGGTTTAAGCTGCTCCGTTGTGGGCTTTAGTTGCCTTTCTTTGAGCTTTGGTGTGTCCGACATGTTGTGGGTCTAAGCTGCTCCGTTGTGAGCTTTAATTGCCTTTTTTTTTGGGCTCTAGTATGTCCGAAAGTGTTGTATCAGGATTTTACTTTTGAAATAATATTATCAGTGGAAAAAAAAAAAAAAAGGAGCTGAAGATCCATTTGGAGCTTCGTTTGGGCTTTTGGCCCATTAAATTTGTGCGGCAAATAATTGTTGTGCATTCCAATTCCTAATTTTATTTTCTTCCCCGTCTCTTCTTTTCTCTCCGCCGCCGAGAACCGTAAGCATATCTCTCACTCATCACCGTTCCGAACCCTAAATTCCTTCTTCTCTCACTCACTCACTACTCGGAAATTTTCTCTTCTCTGCTCTCAACCTTTGTCTTCTTACAGTAAGGTTTGGCCACATGGCTTTTTTCTTTTCTGATACTTGTTTGATTTTATTCTTAGCTATCAACTAATTTGTGCTGCTCAGTTTATTCTATTAAAGTTGTTTCTTTTTGGGTTGATTGTGTTTCTGTAGAGTCTTGTAGGTTTATTAGTCTCTACTTCGTGTTTAAAATAGTATCGTAGTCCTTCCTTCTCCTGGAGAATCCATTGTTTTGTTCCCATTAACTTTGGCTTCTGTAAAGCGCATTTAAACCTGAAAAGCTGAGTTATGTTTTTCAGGTTGTAATGCAGAAATCACGAGAAAGCGGTTTCTTGTTCTGTAATATGTGTTCGACGATGCTTGTTTTGAAATCAAGCAAGAATGCGGAATGTCCACTATGCAAAACAACTCGAAATGCTCAAGGTAATTTACATGAAACTCGTTTTGGATTGTTCAGTCGAATCAAACAGTTTTAAATAAATATTTGATTATGCTTTAAAACGTCATTATTTTTTTTTTCAGAAATCATTGGGAAGGATATATCATACGTGGTTTCTGATGAGGTATGGTTTTAAACTTTATTCTGCTGCTACGTGGATTCTTGTCTTTGCTGTGTCTTATAATCTTATGTGTGTGTAAATCAAATCGCATTTGGTTTCTGTTTTACTGAGTAGCAAAGAGTTCGCTCTTTATTTATTTCCGTCTATTGTTATTACTTATAGACAGTGAACACAGACAAAATTGGACATTGCTTTTATTATTCTTGAAAGAACATTGCATCATGAACAGTCTAACCCCGTTTCTTGAGTGTTTTTCTTCTCTTTTGGAAGTAACAGAGTTGTATTAATAAGACTTTTCGCTTTTTGTAGGATATCAGAAGAGAACTTGGAATATCTCTTTTTGGTGAAAAAACGCAGGAAGACACTGAGCTACCAAAGGTTTATAAATAAGAATACACTACCAAAAAAAAACAGATTACGGTTCTTTTTCTTCTCAATCTCTGACTTTTGATTCTGTTGATTCTCTTTGCAGATCAAGAAGGCGTGCGAGAAATGCCAGCACCCTGAGCTTGTATACACGACCAGACAGGTGAGTCTAAGCTTTTCAAGTTCTTGTCTTCTCTTTCAAGTTGAAGAATGTATTCATCTTGAGTTTTCTTTTTTTTTCTTTTGGCAGACAAGATCAGCAGACGAAGGACAAACAACGTATTATACTTGCCCCAATTGTGGACATAGATTCACTGAAGGTTGAGATTATTACAGTATCCAGCATGAGATTCACATATAATGCCAGTTTTTTATTCTTAGATTTATGTTACAGACTCAATGTTCTATGTCATGGTCAAAACCTTGTGTACTATTGATTCTTACATTTATGGTACGGGCTCATTATTCAATTTCATGAATCAAAAACCTTATGCGTTGTTGTTTATACGTTTATTGAACTTAGATTTATGTCACTTTGTTCAAAAAAAAAAAAAAAAAAAGATTTATGTCACTATCTGGAACTTTGATTTATTAGAGGATTGGTAATAAATCTTACACAAAGGAAACAGTATAAAAGAAAATATATTCCGGTAAGGCTACACTTTGTGCCCAACAAAGCCTTTTAAAAAGTTACGGCTTAGCAAATCACACATAAGGAGAGAGCTCTATCACTTTAAAAATAAGATAGACACAAGCCCATAAAAGCCCATGGGCTTATTTTATTTAGTAAAAATCAATATCGTTACGTAGCAGTAGCACCACCTTTCACCGGAGCTGTAAAACTCGCCGGATGTTATCGGTGGCTAAGTCAGTTTTGCCTGCAGCTTCTGCGTTGCAACGAAGCTTCGGTTTGATCGAAAACTTAGGCATGGGCAAACTACTAGGCGGAGGAGAGAGTAGCAAGATTGCTGGACCAGGATAACCATCAAATCCCTTAGGGAAATCACACGGATTGTTAGACCAGACAGGAACCGAACCGGTTCGAATCAACCTAGGTACAGATTGAACGTAGTCTACTTTCTTCTGCTGTGTTTCAGACGTTGCTCTTGTCTGAGCGCAATAAAGAGTAGAGCTGTTCACACGTGGGTGAGAACTCTTGACGCGTTGCAGAGGAAGAGTTGAGCTGTTCACACGTGGAAGAGGGAGAAGAGGAGGCTGCGAGTAGTTAGCAGGCGGCGTAGGATACGGCGGAGAAGATCCACAAGAAGACGCCGGATTATTAGGCAGTGCCAAGCTTCCTCCGGATCTCGAAAGAGAACCACGAGAACTCCTTCTTCTAGGGTTCTTGAATGGCCTCATACCAGAAACCTGCTTACCCGATGACGAACGTTGCACTGATATTGTTTCCATTATTTCAAATATTTTGAAAAAAATTCTCTAATAATAATATAGTTTCAAGAAAAGAGAGTAGTTTATGAAGATATTGAACAATAACAACAAGGGGAAAACAGATTATATTCGTTTTAATGGCAGACGATCTACCAAATAATACGATCGAAAGCTCTATAAGTTGATAATTTTCCAATTGTTTAGAAAAGAAAGAAAAACGAAGAGTTTTTAAAACATGTTAGTATTCAAGCTTCCACAACAAGATCCGAAGGATCGTTCGTTAAGATATAAACTCTCTCTCTAAAGAACCCTAACCTCGAAAGGACAGATGTTGCTTGTCACTGGCCCATCTGTTTTCTTTTTATAGTTGAAACCACCAATAATAATGCGTATTTTTTTAATCTATTGTTTTTTAGTTTTTATTTGTTTTTACACTGAAATGTCGCAGCATATAGCTTCAAGTTTACATTCCAATTGCGCAATGCAGTACAAGTCCCGAGAACCCCTCTAGGACGGTCACCGCCGATTGTATCTAAGCCGTTGGATCATGAAATAAGTATTATAGTAGCCGTTTGGAGAATCTGAACCGTCTAACACGGGATATGTTTTAGGTAGATCTTGACCATACACGTCGGTATCATCGGTGGCTTTCTTCCTTGATGACTTCACGTGGAGGGAAAGTGTGGGTCCCAGTCATCGATCACCGTCGATCTTGCCTACGTGGCTTTGCACTGGCCATTCATCGTTCTGTTGAGGCTTTCCCTGAATAGGATTGGTCGGTTTTCATGCATCGTTTGCATGTGCCTCCCATAAAAAGAATACCAAGGAAGAGATATTGAATAGTTGTTTTCTGTGGTGGACATTATAATATAGGCATCGAGGATATCACTACGATATTGTCTATTGCGTAAAGATCAACTTTAAAAATAATTAACGTAATATAAAATGCGAATGATAGGGTATACTGCTACCATTTGAACGATTAAGCCTAGCTAGAAATCGAATAAACTATTTAGTAACACTACGTACAGCAATTAAAACATTTGTCATTTTCCTAATGTACCATCTTAGCGACTGAACCAATCGGCACTACAGAATCTTTAACGGGTAGAGTTTTCTTTTGTCTATATAAAATAGACAATTCACAGCTTGACGGATAACATTACAAAACTAAATAGTATTATAGTTAGCATTTAAACAACTATAATGGTTTATTAGCTGAAAATGCGTCATTTGTATCCCGCTGCATGCAGTACTAGTTAATTATGATTTGAATACGTGTATAAAGTATAATTGAAACCAAATAAAAATAATGTTACACTATCTTCAAAGAGTCATATGAATTTTTGTCCATACTTTTGCATATTCATATAAAACCTAATGCTTTTAACTCAGACACTCAAATCTCGAAATACCAAAACAACATCATTCTGTACAGCTGATTTATAACTGCAAATGGAAGCGTGGAAATCCGTATCATGTCGATGTGCTTTGGAACACCTACAACCAATGTATGTTGTAAATCACATGCTGTATGTAGCAGCTATATATACATAGATATACGGAGTGTGGATGCTTGATTGTCATTATTCTATAGATACTTTGGATGATGAAAGCTTTTCTTTTTTTACTTGTTTTGGGATGATCATGGTTAGGTGTGGTTACTCGTTTCTTTTCGTCCTTTCGTCTCACATTTAATATTTAATACAATACACCTTGTTTGGTAGAACTTTGGTTCTATTTTTTGACTTCCATTGTTCAACCAAAGAAATCAAAATCTAACACAAATTGCATGCACCATAAGTCCAACTTATACCGTTTTGATATATATAATTTATATACAAGATACATATTACATATTTTTATAATCTAAGATCAAGACCCCGACCCACCGTAATTAATAAACTAGTCTCATGTTATCAAATAGCCCCTTTTGAAGTGAGCTTAAACCCCAAGTTCGAATAAATTTGTTCCTCTACCCCATTCTTCACAATTTTTTTTAAAGAAAACCCCCCACATTTACTGATTTACATAGCTGCTAGTTAGGGTTTAATCATGTGAATTACCACGAGGGCGCATTGCTACATTTGGAGTCCCTTGGTCCACTAGGATTATTATTTACTTTTTGCACCGACCATATCTAAGGCCACGTACTTCACTTTGTATGCTCCAATCCCCTATAGTTTTGTTTTAGAACTACTTGTCTTTTTTTTTGGTGCATAAAAAAGATCTACTTTTCTTTATGATAACTCGCACTAAAAATAATTTAATATAGTGTGAATACCAATTCTACTACATTTTATATGGTATATTATGAACTGGAGAAAATTCAGTTCGATTAACCACCCCATCAAAAATTAAAGTTTTAAAAGTATTTAGTCTTTTTTTTTATAAACCCTATCGACTGAACCAGTTGGTCTCGGGAAGAACGTACTTAGTGATACAGAGTGGACTGGCTACCACACTACCTCATCAAAGTTTGAAATACTTTTCGACTAATACCAGAGGATGAACCGATCATATGTTACGATCCACCATGTAAACCACTTATGCCGAAGTCCAAACCCATATAAACTAAGTGATGATAAATTAGTTTTCTGAGAAAATCAAACCCATGATTGATCTGAATACACACCAAACCCTAAAAAATTGCCACAAAACTACCATCAATTGGTTAGTATTTAGTCCTTTACCTCTCAGCGAAAAGAAGATCAAGAAAGATATGTATATATATAGGGTGTATTTTTGAATATCAAATTTATTCATTATATTTGTGTGAATAATAAAAGTATCATTCTGTACAGGGGCGTGACTCATAATTATTGGCCTAGAAGCAAAAAGAATTTTTTGGCCCATTTATTTTTTTAAAAATTGCAAAATAACTAAAAATACAACAGTTGAGATTCGAATCAGGGTATAAAAATGTTATATCAGCCGCCGTTACCAGTAGATCTATATGAGATTTTATTTATTTTTGGCCCCAAAATATATATATATATATATATATTATCTCCGACCCTAAATCAAATGCTTTATTGGCTTCTATTCATGCCCGGCCCTAGTTATGTAATCTAACTTATATGAATGCAACCTATAATTAAGATCGTCTCTTATCTCCCTCTAGGATGTTTACAATAATATATATGGTGTATCGATGTGAGAATTTTGTCAGCAGCGATGCACGTAACAATTTCCTTTTAAATTTCGAACATTTTGATCAAATTTCTATGGACATAAGTAAGTTACGTAACGTATTAACTTTAGTTTAAGTTGCTAACGTACGTATAACAAGAAAAAAAAAGTTGAAGAGATATTGGGCATCTAGTTGTCCATTTTCACATATTGAAGAGATATTTAGGACTAAATCGCACATGCTATATCGTACATCTCAGTATTGTTCGCTACATCAAATACAAAAAAAAAACATTTTCTATGATGCATTTAAGTTGAGATGATAATTGTTTAATGGGAAGGCTAGGCTTTCCCATTGATGGGCGGTGTACTCTTGTCTTCGAGGCATATATATGTTAAGGATTACACATAGATATGTCCTAGGATTCACGAAAGAACATGTTTCCGGCTTTGAAATCCAAACTTTGATTTGCTCAGCAAATTTTGCTGTTTGTTCATATTACTTGATTTTGGGAAATAATTGCCTTACGCACTTACGCATACATAATGGGCCTCATCGAAATTATTGGGTCAACTGGTTTTGATCTTTAACAAGCGTACACTAAACAAGATTAGAACGATCACGTTTAGGTTTTGCAGATTCTTTTTCATTTATGATTTACATACTTCTTCTGGAATGAATAAAATGATTATTATAGTATTAAAATTATATTTTTGATAAAAATTGAGTTAGAGTTAGTTGTAAAGAAAAGTGGGATGGTTAGTGTTTGGTAAATATATAGTTGGTATTAGGTGTGGGCATATTAACCGAAACCTAAACCCGAACCGACCCGAAAAATCCGAACCAAAACTGAACCGAAGTTAAGAAAAACCGAATGGGTTTAGGATTCAATCAGTCTGGATACTCGTATCCGATTGGTTATATCCGATACCCGAACCAATTATCCGAAGTACCCGAATATATATATATATATATATTACTAACTTTAAACTTACATCTTCCATTCCCATTCATCTTTCTGTTTTCTCATTTTTCAACGTATATGTTCAGTACATACTTAAAGTCATTTTATGACTGATTACATGTATGAATCATTATACTTTGCGATTTTGATTTATATTTGATTACAAGTAGTATTTGCGATTTGTTTTCTCTTTGCTCTTTACATAGGCATTAGCTCAAACATTCATGATTATCCAGGTTTGGTTTCTGTTTGATTTTGATGTCTTTTTTTTTATGAATAGATGGATTCATTATCATTTTCTATTCAAAATAATACAAATAGAAATTACACGAAGAAAAAAAATACATGCTCGTGTTACTCAACGTAATAATAAATCAGAAAGACCATAAATCTTATATTAAGTTATTCAATCTTTTAACTTCAACAGTATTGTTTCTAGTCTCACATGGTCAAATCAAAGATACATGGAATTTTTTTTTATTTGTTACACAGTTCTGTTATACCCGAAATAATCCGAACCCGAACCTTAAAAACCCGAACCCGATCCGAAGTATAAAATAACCCAAACGGGTTTGTATCTCTCCATTCAAAAACCCGAAAATCTGAAGCACCCGATCCGAACCCGAACGAGTATCCGAACATCCAGGCCTGCTGGTAAGAAGGGGCAGGCAGATGTAGTAAGCTTAGCTTCTCTGATATAATGATTTGGTTGGCTAATATCTTCTCCACTTTCTCTTAGTATTTATTTTTTTTTTCTTTGTTTAGTTCCGCAATTCCTTCCTCTAATCTCATTGACTCGGTTTTTTCTTATAGATTTTTTAAAATGTAATCTCTATGTTTTTATTATAACTTTACCATATGTTTTTAGCACTTGTAAATGTAATATATATTCACACAGCATACAATCAGTTCAAATATTGTAATTAAAAAAGTGAATGGTTAAACGGGGAAATATTCTGAAATGTCATTGGATAATCTGTATTTATATTCAAAATTAATTTCGATTAAAATATAATTATACTCGAATGTTTATAGTGTTTTTATCCGAATGTTCATAGTTTAAAGCCAACAGACATCATTATCTAAACTATAATCCTTATTGCTGAAATAAAACTTCTTTTTTTGCTTAGCAAATAGGAGTATAGACTTTTTCATACGAGATGGTATTTTTTCTTTATAGAAAAAAAAACTAACACATGATGCGCAATTGGATACTAATTATGATTCATGAAATATAACAACGAAGTTAGCTACTGTCTGGTGTGATTATGATTAGATGACGGGACATTCAGTGACGGGACATTCAGTAACTTTATAGAGTTGGGCACGTCCCTTTGGACTCGCGTATGTTTCGCAATCAGGAATGGACTGAGAGAACATAAAAGAAAGCTGATGATTTGATAGTTAGGAATCGTGCCGTGACATAAACTCTATCATATGATTGTATGGTTTCTAATTTGGCTATACAATAAACTCTGTCGTAGAGATTGGTTGGATTGTAAGAATTGATTTTAGATTTAATTTTCATTTATAATCTTAAATACTACCAATCATTTTTTATTTTGGTTTTTAAAGCTACAATAAAAAAAACTAAAAATACAACAAAAAACACAAAAAATAGTTATACAAAACTTATTTTCTAAAGTCTTATCTTTTTAGCTGTAAGAAATTTTAAAGTTACGTCCATTAAAACTAAATCAGAAAATTCTACAGACTAAATTCTAAAGTAAATTTTCTATAGTTACAGCCCAACCAATCACATCCATAATTTGATAATTCAAATTTCGAAATAAAAGATACACACAAAAGACCTGCACTGCATATAGCAAGTAGACGAAAATTTAAAAGATGCTGAAAATTCTATAAATACAGCATGTGCGTGTAGTAAATATGTTCTGAAACAAACAAACAGATTAACAATACAAACATTCGTGACATTTGTATTTTCCATGTTTTGATATTCACATTCAAAATTAGTGTAGATAGATCCACATTCAAAATTCAAACCCGTGATAATTAGAAAAAAAAAGACAATAATAATAAAAATCAAATATATAGCTTGTGATGAGGAGTGAGCTAATATGATTTTGTGTTCCTTGTATTGCTCTCAGTGGATTCCTGAGCTCAGGCATTATGCTCCTGGTGTTCCTATTGTCCTCGTTGGCACAAAACTCGGTGATCAAACTCTTTAGGGTCTAATGTTATTAAGAATTGGGCAGGGAGAGGAACTGAAGAAACTGATTGGATCTGCGGTCTACATTGAATGTAGTTCAAAGACACAGCAGGTAGACATTATAAAACTGCTTGTCCTGGTTATGAGACTGACGTTTTTTGAGATTATACAGAATGTGAAGGCAGTGTTTGATGCGGCCATAAAAGTTGTGCTTCAGCCTCCAAAAAAGAAGAAGAAAAAGAACAAGAACCGATGCGTGTTCTTGTGATAAAGAAAATCTATAAAAGACTAGGAGGTAAACAAAAGGACGAAGAAGATGATCTCGACAATATGATTCGTTACCACTTTAATATGACAATTCAGGCGTGAAGGGAGACATTACGAGTAGCTTTTTGTATAGTTGCTAAAACAAGCTGTGTTGTTGTGTCTTTCACTCTTTGCTGGTGAATCGTTTTGAGTTCACAGTGTGTCTCTTCTACTTTATTCTTGACGTGGATCACTTTGTTGTATTGACATATTAATCTAATTTAATTTGCAAATTTTGCTTCTGTTTTTAAGCTGTTTGCCTTCTGCCTCATCACCCAAATGATATGATTGAGAATCTTGATGTGAACATAGTTGTCATTTTCCTTATAAAAGTCATCTTCCTTAGAACACAAAACTTCTAACAATTGATTACTCTTCAAGCACACTCAAGAAGAAGAGAGAGAAGCAACTGGATAACACCATAAACTCAATGATGTCAGGGGACAATCATAGGACTTATTGTAATCGGTTGTTGGAATCGTTTCTTTAAAGGTTGCCAGACTTTGAAAAAAGTAGAACAAGATTAGTGTCAAAAATAGGGAGATGATTCAAGTATTACTTATATTTGTGGTAGTTACAATTCGTGGAACTGTACAAGTTAAGGCCTAGCCTAAGCTGAGAAAGAACAAAACAATTATCTGGGACCTAGAACAGGACTGTGTATGGCAATGAAAAAATTCCTACTTCAGACAAAAACTGAGAACTAGGAAAACAGGACTCTCCCGACTTCTGCATGTTGATGACCATGTCTTCATTCATAGCAGACTTGGTGGAAACATTCTTTTGCCGCCTAGCACCAAGTAGCCAGTCATCGCTGTTGCTACTGTCTTCTTCAATGGAGAGACAAGGAAGAACCGGTTCATCAAACAGTGAGCTGTACCGTGATTCTTTGCTTGTCTTATGCTTCTTTTTTTTCTTTAATTCAGAAAGAATTGCAGTCTCGTCACTCGCAAGAGAAGCTGGGAGCAGATTCCCATCATGACCTGAGACAGAACTTGATATTTCAGTCCCTGAGGTGGAACAAACAAGAACCTCTTGAGGCGCTTGAGGGACAACAAGCTCAGCTTCCTTAGGCTTCTGGAAGACAAAACGTATCCGTAGAGGATTACCAGTTACAGGCGTAGCTGCAAATGATTAAATGAACGATTTTCAGAAAATTAACAATAGAATTTTAGAAATGAAATTCATCTAGTTAAGAGAAGAGAAAACACAAACCTTTGATATTACTCTCAACAGAAGGAGAAGCGTCCCTTCTTCTCTTCTTACTACTTTGGCTTCCATCAGACAGATATTTCTCATGTTCTTCTGTCAAACAACTCTTCTCAAGTTGTTCAGATTCATCAGACACTTGCTTGGTCGGTAGATATAGATGTTCAATGGTTTTCTCATTCGTCAGTTTCTGTTTATTTTCTTTCTTTCTCTCCTTCTTCTCTTTACGGTGCACCTTTTTTGAAGTGACTATTTGTCTTTCAATCTTTATAATCCATTAGAATTAAAGGATTTAGACTATTGCGGAGAATTATCATTTAACAACCAGTTACCCACATACGTGGGTACATCAACCAAGGAAACAATAAAACAATGTTAAGCTAAGAGTCGGAAACATATATATATATATATATATCTACCTACAACACGTCTCTACGGTCGTTGACTATATTATAATAGACAATACTAATCTATAGAAAAATCAATAAGCTAATACAAATTTCACAGATCTATAAGCAACCAATCCAACAAATCAATAAAGCCCTGCAAGTTAATCAATCGTATGCAACCTAGCCATATTATAAAAAAGGATATATGCTATATTAAAACATGACAATTCAAAATCCCCTGAACACGGTGCGAATCAATCACAAGAATTGAGTGCTCGACGAACCTTAGTCGATTCGACCAAGTTCTGACCGTTGGCCCAGTTCCTCGCATACACAGGCGGTGGTGATGTGAAATATCTCGACATCGTTTGTTCTTTTTCTTTCTATCTTAAGATCTAATCGGTTTCAACAGTAAAAAAACGGGCACAGACAGGAGTAATCGAACCTAAGATTCAGACAAGGCTACGGAACGTGTCTCTGTGGCGCGAAATTAATCGAAATCGAAGCAAACGCTAATTTCTTTTTTCTCGATTCGTATTGTCAAAATCCAAAAAACGGAGAGAGAGAGAGAAGAAAAAACAAATGGTTGAGAAAATGATGGAGAAGGTAAGGTGTGTATTTAAAGACGCGTGAAACACTCAGATCCACCGACTTGGCCTACGTTTAGGAGAATAATTAATTAGAAAAAAGGAAAACCCTTAATTGTCAAGTTTCCTTTTTTCTCTTTCGTCGTCATTTATTATCTCCGTGTAACTCGGTCCGAGAATGGTACGTCATGTGAAACACCCTTTTTACCCCCCTTGCGTATCTTGTTATTGGGCTTAGTTCAGTTTAAAAAGCCCAATTGCATTTACTGGTCTCTAATTCCACATTGTTCGATGACTATGGACGATCCATTAGCCTCTCTTCAGGTAGAGACTCCTCTGCTAGCTCGAACTCTTCCAAGATTGTAACAGCTGTCCCCCAAGGCTGATGTGCAGGAAGATGCTGCGGGTGGTGTCCAGAAATTTCGTGTCAAGTTGTTGGCTGAGACTTACGGACAGACCACAACTGATGTTCTTTGTCAGGTAATGTGTGCCAATCCAGTTTTCTTAATCAAAGCTTTGAGCTTTTGTGTTACTTAGAACTGTCCCTCTGAATTGTGCTAGCAGATTGGTTTGGATGGCCTCTGTATGCTTGATCCAAGTACTAGCCGGAATTTGAGAATATATCCTCTTGAGAACATCACAAGATGCGTGGTAAGAGATTATCTAGCTTTTTTTTTCTTTCTCCAAGGCATTTTTGGTTTTGTTATTTGCATGAATTAGAGTCTTGTATCTATTTTTTTTTTCTATCCAGAAATTAGATTCTTCTATTTTGGCCTTTTGGTCTAAGACTCCGGTAGACATTGATGCTAAGCGTATTAGACTGCAATCAAATAGTTACACCACCAACACACTTCTGGACACAGTGATAGCTGCAATGTTTCAGGTTCCTAAACTAACATGTTTTATATCGCTTCACTTCCATCATGCTTTCCGTTCATCATTCTAATATTTTGTGATGGTGGATTTTAGGCTAAGGAGATTGGGGGAAGTAGCAGACCTCCTGACTCTGTAAAGCTGGTGGAACAATCAGCTGAGAAGAAGAAAGGATTGGGTGATTGGATGAACATTATAAATCCTGTAAATGAGGAGAAAGATCACTGGGTAAGATTTTTTGTTTTCTTTGGAATAAGAACATAACTCTCTTATTGTCAAAATACTCTTGTTAGCTGTGGTTTTGATGGAAAAAGATATTTCTCATTTTTATCTTTCGTGCTTAGCTGTGGTTTTAGTGGTTTCACTCCATTTATATCTGTTTCAGGTCCCTGATGAAGCTGTTTCGAAGTGCACATCGTGTGGATCAGATTTCGGTGCATTTATGCGAAGGGTATGGTCATCTAGTTTTAGAATTGATCATGGAGATTGTCGCTTAATCATCTGAACAGTTAAAGCAAGTGGATATAAGACTCGAGCCAGCGATTTGGAAATTTGAAGTTTGCTATATGTAGTGTCTCCTGTTAACAAGTATGTGGTCGTGTCCATCTAAATTGCAGGTTCAGGTTCCAATCTCAGGATCAGAGACCATCGAGTGTGGTGTTTGCCAAAACCCTTTCCTTGTTACCGCCCATTGATCTTCCTACCTTCTTTTATTCTGCCTTGACATATATTACTAATCAAACCTATGAGGTTTTGGGTCATTTGGTTATTGAATTGGGTTTGATCACACCAAAAATAAGTTGTTGGTCGTGTCTCATGTGGTGCTTCCCCTTTGTGTGTATATGAAAGCCTTTCGAGTGTTGGGCTGATTGTCTGATTTACTGATCCAACCTCTAATAAATGTCTATGAACATTTACATGCTCTGAGAGATATAAGTTCTATATGATTTCATTGTTCATGTAAAAGCTGGATACTAAGAAGAAGGGAGTTCCATGGTTGTATAACATTTATGTCTTTACGAGCTGATCTATAGTATAATGCGTATTATTCTGTTATAATAGTGTAGATGGTACGAAACACAATTGGATACGAGAATGAGAGTAGTGATGGTTTACTGAATATCAGGTAAGTTCGAAGTGTGGGAATGCGGAGCCTTAAGAGTCGAGTATGTTACATAGCCATATATTCAAGTTGTCTTGTGTAAGGGAACTACAGTACATACTACATAGCCATAAGTATCTCAAAATATCCAATTAACTGGTGACAATTTTTTTTGGAAAAAAAATTCTGAAGTTGGAGATACTTCCTCAAGAGAGAGTTCAGTTCCAAGAAGTCACGAAAGATGCTTAAAAGAGAGTTAAATTCCGACTAGAAACTGATCATATAAGAAATGTATCTCAAAATGTGTGATGAGAGAAGCCTTGAGACAAAAGCAACTTCAACACGCCCACATAAATCGCATGCCCTAATCTACGTAATGCATATATATATATATGTGCACACATTTTGATAGTCATATTGACATGACAGAAGAAATCGCTTGAATGGAAATATTGTTACTACTACTTGTAGTAAAAGCATGAAGCAATCTTCCATGGTCCATTCTTGTTCTTATTCGATAACATTTCGTTTTGTTTTCTTTTTCATATCCTTTTGTATCTTCTTTTTGACGACGACCCATGCTCAAGTAGTCCACCGACGGCTCTGGCCGTGGCCAGCGGGACCTTGGCCGTCAAGGCCTTGGCCAACGAGACCTTGGCCGTTTCCATGGCCAATGGAACCTCCACAACCTGGCCCACCACCAAACCCATCACCAAAGCCTGGTCCAACACCTGGCCCATCTCCAAACCCACCAATTCCACCTAAGCCTCAACCAAAGCCACCAGCCCCTGGTCCATCTCCATGTCCACCAATACCACCTAAGCCTCAACCAAAGCCGCCACCAAAGCCGCAACCAAAGCCACCACCGGCACCTACCCCGTCTCCATGCCCACCGCAACCACCAAAGCCACAACCAAAGCCACCACCAGCACCTGGTCCATCACCAAATCCAGGTCCATCACCATCACCACCTAAGCCACCACCTAGTCCAGCTCCGAAACCTGTTCCACCACCTTCTCCATCGCCAAAACCTAGCCCACCCAAGCCACCTTCTCCATCGCCAAAACCTAGCCCACCCAAGCCACCTGCCCCATCGCCAAAACCTAGCCCACCTAAGCCACCTGCCCCATCACCACCTAAGCCACAGAACAAAACCATACCGGCAGTGTTTTTCTTTGGTGATTCGATCTTTGACACAGGAAATAACAATAACCTAGACACAAAGCTAAAATGTAATTATCGTCCCTATGGTATGGATTTTCCTATGGGAGTCGCCACCGGTAGATTCAGCAACGGAAGGGTCGCTTCCGATTATATATGTTCGTACTCTCTTTCTCTCTGTCACATTCCCTCTCTTTTCTTTCCGGCCACAGTTTGGCCTAATGTGTGTTCTTCCCGTTTACATTTTACCTAAGCTCATTTAGATATTTCCTCTAATTAAGTACTTTTCTCCTTGTTTCCTGATTCCACTAGCCAAATATTTGGGAGTAAAAGAAATTGTGCCGGCATATGTAGACAAGAAACTACAACAAAACAACGAACTACAAGAAACCGATCTACTTACGGGCGTATCTTTTGCTTCGGGTGGTGCTGGCTACCTTCCTCAAACATCTGAATCATGGGTAAAGATCAAATCCTAATTCCCTAGATCATGTTTTTTTTTTTAAATGTTAATTCATTATTAATACACTGACTGATCATTTGATTTATTTAAATCAGAAAGTCACAACAATGTTGGACCAGTTGACATATTTCCAAGACTACAAGAAAAGAATGAAAAAGCTAGTAGGAAAAAAGAAGACTAAAAAGATTGTGAGCAAAGGAGCAGCCATTGTGGTCGCCGGAAGCAATGATCTGGTTTATACATATTTTGGAAATGGTGCTCAACACCTCAAAAATGACGTCGACTCTTTTGCCACTATGATGGCTGATTCTGCTGCCAGTTTTGTTTTGGTACGTACTAGTGTACTACTATCATCCATAAACTATTTTTCTTATAAAATGTAAATGTTTGATCAAAACGATATTAATCCAAATATTTGGGCAGCAATTGTATGGATATGGAGTAAGACGTATAGGAGTGATAGGAACACCACCGATTGGATGTACACCTTCACAGAGAGTTAAAAAGAAAAAAATATGTAATGAAGATCTAAATTATGCTGCTCAGCTTTTCAATTCTAAGCTCGTAATTATTTTGGGTCAACTGTCCAAAACCCTACCAAATTCTACAATTGTTTACGGGGACATCTACTCTATCTTCAGTAAGATGCTAGAAAGCCCGGAAGACTATGGTAAATCTTTTATTTTATTACAATTGTGAGAATTCTTATAGGTTTACTTGTAATATGAGATCTTATGAATTTGAAAACATGCAGGGTTTGAGGAGATAAAAAAACCGTGTTGCAAAATAGGATTGACGAAAGGAGGTGTATTCTGCAAAGAGAGGACATCAAAAATATGTCCCAATGCATCGTCTTATCTGTTTTGGGACGGTCTCCATCCCAGTCAGAGAGCTTATGAAATATCAAACAGAAAACTTGTAAAGAAATACATCCATTTTATCTGATTAATAAGTACCTTTATTATATTATTATTAATCGTTTTTATCTTACGAAAAGGAAACCTTTTGCAATATTAATAACGTAGGCATGGTCAGTTTCTTCCACAAATAATGCAAACAACCTTTGAGATAATCATGTGTAAGCTTTTTGTTTTTGTTACAACAAATTCCTCACCAATCCAGCCATGTTTGTTTAAGATTTGTATTCCTTATGTTGAGCAAACCAACACGTACGGTGCGTTTTAGACTATAATCCCCTTCTCTTAAGATAACTGGGGAACAAATTAACTAATTGGAAGAAACATATGTGCGTGAGAAGGCAAACGCGTATGATGATGTCAAAAAGATGTAAAAAGAGAGAGGCAAACGCGTATTTGTTCTAATATCATATATAATATGGGTTCACCATGTGCAAATATTATGCATCGACTACTTGAGCAATTGAGTTTCGGCCCTGAAGCTTTAACTGTTTCAAAGACACATAAAATCGATTGGTAACTATCATAAACAACAATCATTTCATGAGAACAATGTGCTAATTAACATATAATGGTTACCTACCAATTTTTATCGTGCGAGCCGAGGATAAAAGAGAGAAAACTTTTTGCATACTTATATATATGTTAATTTTAGCATAGTGTTCTTACGACATGATTGTCGTTTATAATGGTCACCTACCAATTTTCTGTCTTTGAAACGGTTTTCAAGTTTCGGACTGAAAATTATTCCAAAAATATTAATATTTCTCATTGCATAGACTCCTACAACATTTGTTAAGAATCTTGGATTATTATAACAATATATAAGTTGCTCATTGTTATCATTTGACTGTTAATAATTTCAGTTACTTTCACATGATTTCAAAAGATAAAATGATGCCAATCTTCAGAATCTTGAATGATAAGATAAATCATGTGTATATGTACAATGATCGTATATGCGACTCTATATTTTTTTTTTTGACATCAAACACCATGCTTTTATTAATTCAAGTGAAAAAGTTAGCCTTTGAAACCAATCTCGCCCGAATCAAAGAGTTTACATGGGAGAAGATAAAATTTTGTAATGCATCTTTTCAAGAAGATCAGCTCTTACAGGTAGATAAGAAAATTCAAAAACAGTAAAGGAGGGTAGCAAATGGATAAATTCATTCCATTCCGAAGCCATAGAAAGCCAATCTTCTACGTTAATCAGCTTTATAAGTTGAAGACAGTCCGATTCAAAAGACATTGATGTATATCCTAGCTGCAAGGAGCTTCTCATTGCACAAAGCAAGTAATTAAACTCCACATGCATAGGGGAGAGAACTTGTTCCATCCCGATGGAACCGTACAGATGGGTATAATTTTGACCAGTAACTTAATGGTTTGTGTTCAAGTCCACGTCCGTGTTCAAATCGGCATAATTACGCATTTCGTCAACGAAAGAACTCATAAGAGATTTAATTACAGTATCTTAGAAGGTAGAACTAGTTCCGGACAGCAACTAAGTTCGATCCGCAACTGGTTTACGCTTACGTATGATTACTTAGGACCCTAATAAGGAAAAATGAAGCTGAATATAAGGAAAATCTCAAACATGTGATAAAAGAAGCTTTGAGACGCACGGAACCCTAACACGACACATAAATTGCATGTCCAAGTGTAGTGGAAAATATATACATCTTTCTCTTTTTTTTTTGTATAAACACCCATGCAAAATATTATCACTAGTAGAATTCCATCTTAATTCTTTTTTTTTTGTTAGAGAAGCTTTTCCTTTTTTCAGAGATTGATAGCTATAGAGCTATGAAACAATATTGGCTGCTTCGATATGTTTTCTTTCTCTTATCATCATTTTGTATCTTTTTCGTGACGACGACCCATTCCCAAGTGATCCACAACCGACGACTGCGGCCATGGCTAACACAAGAATCTGGTCCAGGCTCACCACCTAATCCGCCACCACAGAACCAAACTACACCGGCACTGTTTTACTTTGGTGATTCGATCATCGACACGGGAAATAATAATAATCTAACAACAGAAATGAAATGTAATTTTAGTCCCTATGGCATGAATTTTCCTACGGGAGTTGCCACCGGTAGATTCAGCAACGGAAGGGTCGCATCTGACTATATATGTTCGTCCTCTTTCTCTTTTTTTCCTTTTCTTTTGGGCCGGAGGTGACATTTATTACCGTTAATATGTGACATTTATTAGTTCATTTAGAAGATAATACATTTGTTATTTTTTTAAGCGAAGAAGACCTTCCAGAAAAAAACATTTTCCAGATTCTTCAATACTATCTTTGCTCGTAAAACATCGAAATAATATTTGAGATAGTGAGGATATATTTGTTATTTTTTCAGGTCGATATATATATATGATCAGTTTTTAGGTCCTCTAATAGCTGTTTGTTGGTATCATAATCCATGCAGCCCGATATTTAGGACTAAAATCGATTGTACCGGCATATTTGGAACCCAACGTAAAACTAGAAGAACTTCTCACTGGCGTATCATTTGCTTCGGGTGGTAGTGGCTATCACCATTTAACAGCCAAAATATCAGTAAGATCAAAACAGCCCCCTCTAGATTTTAATTTTATATATCTAGCTCTTAGACTAATGATCATTCATCAAAATATAACCAGAGAGTAAGGTCAATGTTGGAGCAGTTGACATATTTCGAACAATACATAGCGAGAGCAAAGAGGTTAGTAGGGAAAGATAAGACTCATCACTTATTAGCCAAGGGCTTAGCCATTGTGGTCGCAGGCAACAACGATCTGCTTATTACATACTATGGTCAAGGTGCTCAATCGCTCATATACGACATTCACAACTTTACATCAATGATGGCTAAGTCTGCCGCAAGTTTCGTTACGGTTCGCAGCTTCATCCATCCTTTTTCCTAAGCTCATACTTTCAGTTTCATCTACCCCAAATAATTAAACTGAAATTTGCTGACAACTAAAAGAACCCAAGTTAATAAGAATTTGACCCTAAGAGAAGGAGTTTGCAAAATTACCAGGTTTTAGGAACATAGTTATGCAATGGTGAGTTTTTTGGACTATTTTAGAATCAAAAACTAATTTATCATAGGATCTGAAACAACAATTTTTTTTTTAAACTAGTCAAAGTGATTTCATCTAGCAAAAACCGATCTATTATTTTATTCTTAAAAAAACTACAGAAATCCCACGTTAATTATAATTATGGGAGTAACTATTCAAATATTAACTTACTGAACTGATAATATGGATATAATTAAGCAGCAATTACATGGGTATGGAGCAAGACAAATAGCAGTGATAGGAACACCACCACTTGGATGTGTACCATCACAAAGAACCCTAAAGGGAGGTCCTCGTCGAGACTGTGCTCAAGATCTAAATTATGCATCTCAGCTTTTCAATGCCAAACTCTTCATCACGTTGGATCAATTGACTCATGCCCTACCAAATTCAAATGTCTTTTACATCGATATCTACTCTCCTTTTAGTGACATCGCAGTAAACGCACAAGATTATGGTAATTTTAGACCGCACACGACTTCTTAGACTTACAAAAACGAATTTTATAGTAACATGTATATATATATATATTGAATTGGGATATTAATGTTTCAGGGTTTGAGGAAATAACGAAAGGATGTTGTGGAACTGGACTTGTGGAAGCAGGTATACTCTGCAATCGATTCACGACAGACGTGTGCTCCAATGTATCTGCTTACGTGTTTTGGGATAGTTTCCATCCTACCCAAAGATTCTATAAAATTGTAGCCAAAAAACTAATTGAGAGATACATCCACCATTTGAAATAAAATGTAACTAGGATAAGACCCGCGCCTTGCGCAGGATTAAGTTATTATTTTTATTATATTTTGGAGAATGAAACAATAGTTTAGCTTCATTTGGATTACGGGTGTTCAATCCGGATATCAGGTTGGTTTCGGTTCGGTTCGATTTTTTTCGATATTTCGGTTAGTAAAATATAACTACTATTCTAAATCCATATTTACTTTGACTTTAGTCTTTCACATACTTTGAAAGATTTCAACTGGACGACTAAATTGATCAGCCAATCTGGTTGCTTTAAATCATTAGTATTTATATATATATTATTTAGTTTGAATATTTATTAAATAAAAATTTATATGCGTTATATATATTTTATGATCATTTGTAACTTATTATAACAAAAAAATAATCTATTGATCACAAAATTTTCAGAGTGGGAATGATCAAATTTCTAATAATATATAGACGTTTTGAAAAATTCAAAATATAACATATAAGAAAAAATATAAATGTTTTTATTATATATTTAATGTGATTTTTAATATCTTTCAATAATATAAAATTAAAAAAAAGAACTAAGATACCAAAATTGTTATCAAATATTTATTATTCATAATAATTAATTTTCATATATATGTTAATCATATTAGGTAATTTCGTAGCTTCTAATTAAGGAAAGTGCAAAAAACAATTTGGTAGATTATTTATCAATTCGATAGTTAGTTTAATAAAAAATATAATGTAAGTCAAGATGGACCAACCTATTTTTCTAAGAATAGTATATTTTATATAGTCATTTATTAAATGAGAATTTATAATCATACAGTTCTATGATCATTCATATCATTTTATAACTGAATATTTAAATCATCGATAACAAAATTTTCAATGTGAAATCTTTAATAAGTTTATAATTTATAAATGTTTTTGAAAATTCATTGAAAGTTTTAATATTAAAATATTTATGTAATCTTATGGTATATAGTATAATCTATATATATATATGTTTTATTATTAAATGATATTTTTTACTCATATGGTTTTAAAATCATGTGTATCTTCTTATAATATTAAATAAAAGTTCATATTAATACAATTTTATGATCATTTGTAACTTATTATGACAAAAAAAATAATCTATTGATCACAAAATTTTCAGAGTGGGGATCTTCAAATTTTTAATAATTTATAGATGTTTTGAAAAATTCAAAATATAACATATAAGAAAAATTATAAATGTTTTTATTATATATTTAATGTGATTTTTAAATATCTTTTAATAATATAAAATTTAAAAAAAAAACTAAGATACAAAAATTGTTATCAAATATTTATTATTCATTATAATTAATTTTCACATATACGTTAATCATATTAGGTAATTTCGTAGTTTTTATTTAAGGAAAGTGCAAAACATTTTTTGGTACGTTATTTATCAATTCGATAGTTAGTTTAATAAAAAGTGTAATATAAGTTAAGATGGACCAACCTATTTTTCTAGGAATAGTATATTTTGTATAGTTATTTATTAAATAAGAATTTACAATCATACGGTTCTATGATCATTCATATCGTTTTATAACAAAATATTTAAATCATCGATAACAAAATTTTCAATCTGAAATCTTTAATAAGTTTATAAGTTATAAATGTTCTTGAAAATTCATTGAAAGTTTTAATATTAAAATATTTATGTAATCTTATGGTATATAGTGTTTAATCTATATATATATATATTTATTTTATTATTAAATGATATTTTTTACTCATATGGTTTTAAAATCATGTGTATCTTCTTATAATAAAAATGTTAAACCATTGATCATTAATTTTTAACATAATAATTTTAATAGTTTTAGTCATTTATTGTCGTTTTTAAAAATTCAAAATATAACATATACGAAAAAAATCTAAAATTTTTTTTTATAGCTAATTTGATTGTTTAATTTATTTTAATAATATAAAATTAAACAAAAAATGATGGAGGAGATATAAATTGTTATCAAATCTTTATTATTAAAATCATTAATTGTCATATATATATTAGTCATTTATGGTAATTCCGTAGGTTTTATTTAAGGAAAGAAAATATCATATCATATCATTATATCATATAGTTTGACCAACTTATGTATCTAACAACATATAAAAATCGAATGTGGACCTACTTATTTTTCAATTGAATGTAATTGACTACCTAATTGAATGCCACCTATGCATTGGGGCCTCTTTTAATTAATACAAAATTGAGGTTACATCTTTTCAAATGTTCCTCAATTAATATATAGGGGATACCGTATACTTTTCGTTATGCTCACGTAATTATAGCTAGATGTATAAAGTCATTGTAAGACACTCTGTTGGTGTAATGTGATGAGCCAAGTTGTAGAAATACAACCCGTTTCTTTGAATCATTTTATCAGTTATTGTTTTGTTATCAATTTCGAGGAAGATATGTAAGTGCATCTTCAACCCACCTCTATTTATAGAAGAAGAAATTAGCATTCTTTTATATTTTACTAGGGTCGGCTCGGGGTACGCCTGGGATTTTCTTATAATTTTTGTTATATGTATGGTATTTATATTTTTATATATGTATATATATATGTGTGTGTTATAAAAATATATGCACTTAGGTAATTGTAAAATTATTTTCATGGTTTTGTCTAACGAAAATTTTAATAATAAAAACTTTTTTAGGTGTTTCAACAAAACAAAACTTGCTATTTTTATTATTAAAAGCTATATATAACATAATTAGCAAAACAAATAAATAGTGAATTTCATCTTTAGATATGGTCTGAATATTTTGTTACCTTTCTTATTTATGTTTAATGTACAATAATTGTTAAAGATACACAAATAAAATTTTACTTCGGCTTTGGAACCAATAATTTCGTAATTTTAAGAGTTTTAGAACATTTATTTTTTGAAGTTTTTTCTTCAACATGTCCTACATATATTTTGATTTACTTGTACCACCTATATTTTCATATATATATATATATATATATAAATAATCAATTTTGACAAAATGGTCATAATCTTATTTGCATAATATTGTTATTTTCTTGAACAAAATAGTTATTAACAAATTATGTAGTGTAGAATTCTATATTATAGTTGTCTTTGGATGTCATATGATAATGCATGATATGTACTTTGACATTTTTCGTTTTAAAAAATTAATACAAATTCGGAATTAAATATAGGTTTCAATACTTGTTAATGCAATTTATAAATTAAAATAATTAAGTATTTTTATATGGTATATAATTTAATTTAAATAATATATATATATATTGAATATCTATTAAATGAGATTTTATATCCATATGATTTATAATCCTTTATATCTTGTTATAACAAAATAAAGTTAAATCACTGTTTACAAAAATTTTAAGATATGATTTTTTAATAATTTTAGTAATTTATAGTCATTTTAAAAAATTAAAATAGAAAATAGAAAAAAAACTAAATTTATATTATATATTATGTTTATAATATAAAATTAAACTAAAAGGATGGAAAATACAAAATTGTTATCAAATCTTTATTAATTAAAATAATTAATTGTCATATATATTAATTATTTTAGGTAATTTTGTAGTATTTTTTAAAATAAAAATAAAAATTTATTTTTTGTACACTATTAATCAATTTAATAGTTAGTTTAATAAAGTGCATAATATATGTTTAAACAAGCCTATATATTTTTTAAGGATTCTAAAAATTATACTACTGTTACATTGCTTAAGTGTGTTATAAAAAATCCTTGGAGTATTGAATTTATTTGTTTTAAAAATAGTGACAAAATTTTTTAGATTTGTTCGAAGGGTTCTACAATAATGTGTTTTTTGGTGGTATGCCGTCATGTTTGACGGGCCACATGGATGTTCTAATTATTAGTTTTTGTGTGATTTTATAGATTTTTTTTTGCTTGTAACACATATAATTTTTTTATAGATTTGTCTATTTTTTCTTGTTTTATTTATTTTATAATAAGTTTAATAGTATATGCCAAAGACGCAACAAAATATAATGGATTAATATACATATATTCTTTATATATTTTGTTTTTACTCTTTACAGCGTTTCGTTGGCCAACACATTGTTTTAGTTTTGTATAAAATGAATTTTACTATTTTACATTTTTTTGTCAACTAAATTTTCATTGATTCTATCCCATTGAAAAAACTAATTCTTGGGAATTACCACATTTGGTATCAGATTTTGAATTTACAATAAGGGAGAAGCCCATAAAATATTTAAAAAATTACAGCCCAAATTGGAGATGCATCCAGAAACCTTTCACGTTTGATGAATGATCTTCTCGAGTCCACATCACCAGGACATGCATCTAACATGCGTTAAGCATCACCGACGCCATACCCAACTATTCGGATACTAAATATAGCCTCCACTTTAATCAGGCGGAGACAGATCCTGACACAAAGATAACAGAGAGAGATCCGGAGAAACCCAATTCCAAAATCAAGGGAAATGTAAAAAAAATAACTCATGATTTTCGATGTAGAAGAGAAGGAGAGAAAAGGATGCCACTTCCCGAACACACCAGATAGCCTAATGTTGCTGATTCAGATGGATTTAATGTTCTACCTTTAATCTCTAATGAAGCTCCCTTTAACGCCAAATCTTCATTTTCTTCTGGACATGTGTCGTCTTCACCCAAAGGGAAGCAAAGAAAGAAGCAAGAGAGATGATTTCGAGAGGAAAAATCCTAACATATTTATACTCGAAAACAAACCAACACATTGAAGACCTCAAACTCGAACCGTTTCAGAGATCTATGAGAAGCTCAGTTGTTGCAAAGTTCCCGCAGAAGGAAGGGAAAAGACAAACGCCACTTCTACGCTGCATTAGACCTAGGCTTTCCAAGAATGGGCCGACGGGCCTCAGACAGAATCTGTAATTCATAGCCCAAAAGTATATACAGTTAAAAGCTCATCGGATTTTCAAACTAAATGAAGTGCAGCGTTTTGAACCAACCCGACACGTGTCAACGTGATAGAGCACAACTTTCTGACCTGTCTGCTGAAGTAGCTGCACAAGAGAGAAGCAAACACTATTATATATATATAGATTTTATATGTAGAAATCTTTATTTTAGAGAAATACATTGGAGTAAAACCCATTTCTATTATAGAGTTCTTCTATTTTATAGATAAAAATAAAGGAATATTTTGAAGATGATTTAAAGTTAAAGAAATTATGATTAAATTAGTAGTCTGTGCTAGCACCGGTGGCCTACTGCAAGGGTTACTTTGCCGAAAAGTGACAACGTGAACTCAAGTAGTTCTGTTTACTAGTTATATAGTCTGGTCAGTCGAATCTTAAGAGCAAGCGTAGTGGTAAAGAAATAAAAGAATCTCTTGAATGTTGTAAAGAATTGGGGAATTCGTGTGTCTTATTACTGAATCAAAGTGTTCCCTTATATAGGGATTACAAGATAAGGATAAAAGGAAAGAGTACAAATCCTAAGCTAAAAGGAAATAGGAAATATCCTTAAAGATAAACATGAAAGGGAAAAAGGAAAACTTCTAATCCTATAGTCGGCCACACTTTGGCCGCCTCTCTCTCCTATGCGGACGCGGTCTTGGTCTTGGGCCGGACGCGGCCTACTCGGTCCGTTCTTCCTTGGTTTGGTTAATAGCAATCCACATTGTTTATAACACTCCCCCTTGGATGCTATAACCATATGGGCTTATATCATGCACGATGTTGCCTCATTAAAACCTCTCTAGGAAAACCAAAAATCCATGGTGGGAAAAATGGAAACCATAGACAGGAAAAATAGTACAACGCATGACACTCCCCCTGATGAAGGCATCACTGAAGATCCTTCAGCCGGCACATCCCTATCTGATGAACCAGCTTCTTGAACGTTGAGGTTGGCAGAGACTTGGTGAAAAGGTCGGCTGAATTGTCACTGGATCGAACTTGAACCTCCTTTGCCTTCTGCAAGTTGTAGGTGAAAAAGAACTTGGGCATGATGTGCTTTGTCCTATCTCCCTTGATGTATCCTTCCTTGAGCTGAGCAATGCACGCTGCATTGTCCTCGTAGATGATCGTTGGCTCTTCTTTCTCTTGTCCCACGGCCAGACCACTCTCTTTCAAGACATGGCCGGTCATGTTCCTCAACCAAACAAGCTCTCGGCTTGCTTCATATATAGCTATGATCTCAGCGTGATTGGACGATGTGGCCACTAAGGTTTGCTTTGTGGAACGCCAACATACTGCGGCCCCACTGTGTGTAAACACATAACCTGTTTGAGATCTAGCCTGGTGTGGGTCGAACAAGTACCCAGCATCTGCATATCCGACCAAGATCTCTCCTGGCCGGTCGGTGTAGAACAAACCAAGATCCTTTGTTCCTTGCAGATATCTGAACAGATGTTTCACTCCGTTCCAGTGCCTTAAAGTCGGACATGAACTGAATCTAGACAGTAAGCTCACGGCAAAGCTGATGTCCGGTCTAGTATGACTAGCCAAGTACATTAAGGCCCCAATGGCACTTAGGTAAGGCACCTCCGGCCCGAGTGCTTCCTCGTCCGGCTTCTTAGGTCTGTATGGATCCTTCTCAAGGTCTAAGGACCTCACGACCATAGGACTCGTCAAGGGATGAGCCTGGTCCATATTGAACTGCTTGAGTATCTTTTCTGTATAAGTTTCTTGATGCACAAGGATTCCTTTCTCTACATACTCAAACTTTAATCCCAAACAGAACTTAGTTTTTCCTAAGTCTTTCATCTCGAACTCTTTCTTTAAACACTCAACGGTTTGGAAAATCTCTCCAGGGGTTCCTATTATATTCAGGTCGTCCACATAAACTGACATTATCACAAAGCCCTTGCTGTCGAATTTCTTTATGAATATACATGGACTTATTGGATCGTTCTTATAACCCTCTTTCACTAGGTACTCGGATAGCCTGTTGTACCACATTCATCCTGATTGCTTTAGACCATATAAGGCTTTATTCAGCTTAATACAATGTTGTTCTCGAGAACCTTTCTTATCTTTGAGCTCAATACCCTCTGTAACTCTCATATGAATTTCATTATCCAGTGGTCCATATAAATATGCAGTCACTACATCCATTAGGCGTAAATCTATGTTCTCTTTTACGGCCAGACTGATTAGGTATCTCAATGTAGTTGCATCCACCACAGGGGAGTAAGTCTCCTCATAATCTATTCCTGGTCTTTGTGAGAATCCTTGTGCTACAAGTCGTGCTTTGTATCTCACTACTTCTCCTTTCTCATTTCTCTTTCTTACAAAGACCCATTTGTATCCCACTGGTTTGACATCACTTGGTGTCCGAATTATAGGGCCAAAAACACCTCTCTTTCTCAATGATTCTAACTCCACGTTTATAGCTTCTTTCCATTTGATCCAGTCTGATCTTAGCATGCATTCTTGTATGGACGTGGGTTCTAGATCCTCATCTATATTCATGATCTCAAGTGCTACCTTGTATGCAAACAAATCATCAACGTTGATATCTTTTCTGTTCCATTGTTTTCCAGACATCATATAGTCTATAGAGATCTCTTGATTGTCCGGCTCTTGTGTCCCATGAAGCCCAGCGTCCCGGACCTCACTATGAGGAACGGCCGGATCATCGGGTGTGGCCGGCTCACTTGGCTCGACCGTCCTGGTTGGCTCGGCCGGATCATCGGGTGTGGCCGGCTCACTTGGCTCGACCGTCCTGGTTGGCTCGGCCGGTCCATCCATGTCCTGGACGGTTTCCTTGATGCTCTTGGATCCAGCACCTCTTTTGGACTTCCGAGGGTGTTTATCTTTGGAACCAATTGGTCTGCCACGTTTTAAACGTTGCTTAGACTCTGTAGCTACTTGACATTGTCCCTTCTGGACATCTAATCTTATGGGTGCATTACAAGCCGGTATATGTGATATTGTTACTCTATTTGGGTCAGCAAATGTATCTGGCAGTTGATTAGCTAGCTCTTTAAGATGTATAATCTTTTGGACTTCTATATCACAATCTTTAGTCTGAGGATCTTGCCAAGATATTGATGGTCAAAACCATTCCAAGTCTTTAATGATCAACCGGCTATTATCTCCCCCTAAGGACGGATATGTTGACTCATAAAACTGTGAGTCTGCATATCTGGCCTTAAACAAATCACCGGTTGTTGGCTCAAGATACTTTATAATACTTGGGGAATCATATCCTACATATATTTCCATCCTCTTTTGTGGTCCCATCTTAGTTCTCTGTGGTGGAGCAATTGGAACGTAGACGGCACATCCGAATGTCTTGATGTGGGACACGTCTGGCTCATGACCCGTAAGTAGTTGGGATGGTGAATATCTATGCTCACTAGATGGCCTGATGCGAATCAGTTCCGCTGCATGTAAAACCGCATGTCCCCATGCTGATACCGGGAGTTGAGACTTCATTAGCAATGGCCGGGCTATCAGCTGGATTCGTTTAATGAAAGATTCGGCCGAGCCGTTCTGTGTATGGACATGTGCCACAGAGTGTTCTACTCTTACCCCCATGGACATACAGTATTCATTAAACGCTTGGGACGTGAACTCACCAGCATTGTCTAGACGTATAGTCTTAAGAGAGAAGTCTGGAAAGTGTGCTCTCAGTCTTATCATCTGAGCAAGCAGACGTGCAAAGGCCAGATTCCGTGTGGATAGTAGACACACATGCGACCATCTGGTCGATGCATCAATGAAGACCATGAAGTATCTAAACGTCCCACAAGGTGGATGTATTGGTCCACATATGTCTCCTTGAATCCTTTCCAGAAAGTTTAAGGTCTCTTTATTAACCTTGGCTGGTGATGGCCTAGTTATGAGTTTCCCTTGTGCACATGCTGCACATGTGAGATTTTCTGGGATCACTCCTTTAAACATGTGCCCTTGTGAATTTATCATCAGTTTTCGCATCATACTTATTCCGGGATGGCCAAGCCGGTTATGCCATAAAGTGAATAGCTCGGAGGCATTGGCCTCGATCATACTAATCTTTGCATAGTATAGACCAGTAGACATTGCGGGTATAGTCTCTAGGATCTTTTTATTGCCTTTGGTGATCGAAATTATATTAAGGAACTCCTTGTTTCCTTCCTCCCATGTTTCAAGATGGAAACCATTCAATCTTATATCTTTGAAACTCAATAAGCTTCTTCTAGAGCTTGGGGAATACAAGGCTGTTTTGATCTCTAGATGAGTGCCCTTAGGCATCAATACATAGTCCTGGCCGTGACCTTCAATCAGGCTAGCCTCACCCGCAATGGTGTGTACCTTTGCACTTTGCATTGTGAGATTCATGAAGTACCTTTTGTCTCTAAGTATTGTGTGACTTGTGCCACTATCCACCACAAGTATACTCATCTCATCATTCATTCTATAAATAAAATTTCTAAACAAAGAGACTTCATAAGATCTTTAAAACCTTTCTTTATTATAAATGTCATAACATAAAATAAAAACACCAAAGCAAAAACATAAAGCAATAAGACAAGTGATTCGAAAACTAGTCTTTGAGACAATCAGAAGTTTCAAAGTCCATTAGATCATCTTGGTAGGATTCTTTATCAGCATCATATCCGTATCCTTTGTCATCATGACCGGTTTCTTGGATCATGTTTGCCTCCGGGTTCTTGTTCTTGAGGCTCTCTTGATAGAGGTCGCACAAGTGTTTCGGAGTTCTACAATTCTTGGCCCAATGGTTGTCCATCCCGCATCTGTGGCATACTGATTTGGACGTGTAAGATGGCTTAGATATGCCACCTCGTCCACGACCGTAACTGCCTCGGCCCCGGCCGTAATTGGAACCACGACCACAGTTATTGTGGTTTCCTTTTCGGCCGGTCGAGTAGTTGTCTCGGCCGTTCGGGTAGTCACGCCCACGCCTCTTGTATCCACCACGGCCATTGCCATGTGGTCTCCTATTGTCTTGGGCGTAGTAGCTCTCTTTGGGATCTTTCTTTTCAACCTCATGGGCTTCGGGTAATGGTGCTGTCCCGACAGGTCTGGCTTCACTGTTCTTCATCAGGAGCTCGTTGTTTGCCTCGACCAAAAGTAGACACGAGATCAGATCAGTATATGTGGTGTAGCCTTTCACTCTGTACTGCTCTTGCAATACTGAGTTCGACTTATGGAACGTAGTGTAGGTCTTTTCAAGCATCTCGACATCGGATACTTCTTCACCACAAAGCTTTATTATTGAAACTATTTTGAACAAGGCTGAATTATACTCATTCACTGACTTGAAGTCTAAGAATCTTAGATGCATCTAGTCGTGCCTAGCCTTTGGTAGTAACACCATCTTTTGGTGATCATATCTATGCTGTAAAGCATTCCAAAAGTCTAGTGGATTTTCAATTGTCATGTACTGATCTTTCAGACCTTCAATGAGATGATGGCGCATAAAGCTTATGGCCCTGTATCTATTTTTTTCATTCTCATTGTTGTCCTTGGTGATAGTATCACCAAGTCCCTTTGACTTTAAACTGATCCTTGTATCTTGCGTCCACTGCAAGTAATTGTCTCCGGAGAGATTAAGGGCTGCGTAGTCTTTGTTTGCTATTTTTGACATCTGAATCACATTATCATTTAAAGTTTCAGGTTCACAATGTGATCATGTGGCCGCATGATAATAAGCAAGCTCGGCCACAACATGTCTTACGCATTCATGATATTCAAAACAATACTAATCGACCATGGTGCTGTCAATCATAAGCCACACGGCCATATAGGTCTACTAATGCAAGCAACCTAAGTTTTGTGTGATCTATATGCTGGTCGATCTTGTTATAATCATGATGAATGCAATACGATGTTCGGATTCATGTAAAGCAATCAATCTATCCTTACTTCTTTTATAAAATCTAGGGTTTTCAATCTAAAGTCTAGCAACCTTAATTAAGTTAAGATTTCAAGGCCTTAAGGATTTGAATACTTAGTTAGATTATTTCAATCAATCTAACAATCCTAAACCTCAGATCAATCAAGAAATCAATCAAGCAAGAACAATCTTAAAATCGGG
This sequence comes from Brassica napus, assembly GCF_020379485.1. Classification (NCBI taxonomy): domain Eukaryota; kingdom Viridiplantae; phylum Streptophyta; class Magnoliopsida; order Brassicales; family Brassicaceae; genus Brassica; species Brassica napus. The sequence continues at coordinate 8,463,856 of NC_063439.1, forward strand.
TTCTAGCTTCTTTAGGGTTTAGGGTTTTCGATTCCTTCATTAGGGTTTCTCATGTTTCAGATTTAATCAATCAAACACTCAATCATATTCTAGTGGAATCATATATGTTTCTAGTTATAAGATTTGTAGATTTTAATCTTGTAGTTTCTTTAGGTTTCATCAAGAACATAGTTTCCATAATAATGGATTAGGGTTTATGTTCTTTATCTAGGTTCTTAGTTTGTGATATACCTTTGTTTCGTAGAGGTATTGAACCGGACCACCTAAGAACGGATGAAACTGTGAGCTGAGACGGACGGACGCTTGCTGTCTCCTATCGGGTCGCGGATGTAGTCGGACACGAGCTGAGGACGGACGTAAGCTGTCTGGGGTGCGAGGTGTTCTCGGACGGACGCAGAGAACGGACACGTTCTTCTTGGGTGCGAGCTGAGGACGCGATCAAGAGCTGAGGACGTTCGGAGTTGAGGACGTCTATGATTCAGGACGAACAGGGAACGTCTAGGGTTTTAGGTTGAGTTGCCGGTTTAGGCTTTTAGGTTTCGATTTAGGTCTCAGGGATTTAGAGGCTATCGTGCTGATAACGTGTTGTAAAGAATTGGGGAATTCGTGTGTCTTATTACTGAATCAAAGTATTCCCTTATATAGAGATTACAAGATAAGGATAAAAGGAAAGAGTACAAATCCTAAGCTAAAAGAAAATAGGAAATATCCTTAAAGATAAACATGAAAGGGAAAAAGGAAAACTTCTAATCCTATAGTCGGCCACACTTTGGCCGCCTCTCTCTCCTATGCGGACGCGGTCTTGGTCTTGGGCCGGACGCACCCTACTCAGTCCGTTCTTCTTTGGTTTGGTTAATAGCAATCCACATTGTTTATAACATTGAAAAAAATATTAATAAAGAAAAAAAAGTATGAGAGAGAAAATAGAAATGGAAAAAATATTTCTTCCTTCAAAAAATATTTACTGATTTTTAAGAAACTCCAATAATGTCTCATTAGTTTACTTTTGTTTTTGACATTAAAACAAAATCACATAATAAAATTACTTAAAAATATTAATATAGTAATGGAAAGATATTTCTCTAAAAATATCATCAGTGATGATGTTCTAATGTATCTAAGCTTCACAATAATAATAAATCTCAATCTTGATAAATAAATATATGTATATATTAGTTATAATGAAGATAAACAAAGAATAGAATCAGATTACTCATAATTTGGAAAGGAATATTTTAATTCAAAGACTTTTTACAATTCCTCTTTTTGTGTATAATATCCATTATTTGATTTTCCAGCCTAATTATAATTCACAATTTCACATATAAACCTCAAAACATGGATTTTTATTTACCTTTTTTTAACCACAACATAAATACCAGTAAACTTTTTTTATTTTCTAATTTCATAAATTTAAAAATAAGTAAATATTTACATTATTTTTCCCTTTTCCTTTTTCCAAATAAAGGATAGCAACAAACCGACTTTAGTTATATATGAAAAAAAAGATTTTCTAGTTAAACATATCACACAGGTCCTATAAATACTGCACCCATTCGTTAACCCTTGTGCTCATTCATCGCTAACGTCGAGTCCTCCTCCTCTCTCTCGCTCTCTCTTTGCCTTTAGTCGTCTCCTTTTCCGCAACTATGTCGAAGAAGATCATCCTCAAGAGCTCCGACGGCGAATCGTTCGAGGTCGACCAGGCGGTTGCGCTCGAATCCCAGACGATCAAGCACATGGTCGAAGACGACTGCGTCGCTGACGGAATCCCCCTTCCGAACGTCACCAGCGCCATCCTCGCCAAGGTTATCGAGTACTGCAAGAAGCACGTCGATGCCGCCGCCGAGGCTAACGCCGGAGACAAGGACATCTACGGTAACACCGAGGACACTGAGCTCAAGAATTGGGATACCGAGTTCGCTAAAGTTGATCAGCCTACGCTCTTCGATCTCATCTTGGTAAGTATCCAATCAGGGTTTTCAATTAGGGTTTTTAGTATCTTTGATTTTGAGTAAAGATTGAGTCTTTTTTGATGGTTTTTGATCGAATAGGGTTTAGGGTATGATTGATTTTGAGTAAAGATTGAGTCTTTTGATGGTTTTTGATAGAATAAGGTTTAGGGTATGATTGATTTTGAGTAAAGATTGAGTCTTTTTTGATGATGGTTTCTTGTGTAGGCTGCTAATTATCTGAACATCACTGGACTTCTTGACTTGACGTGCAAGACTGTGGCGGATATGATGGTAGGCAAGACCCCAGAGCAGATGCGCGAGCACTTCAACATCAAGAACGACTACACGGCTGAGGAAGAAGCAGAGGTTCGCAAGGAGAATGCTTGGGCCTTCGAGTGACTTTTGATCCCCTGGTGTTTTAGGATCCTATAGTCTTCTAGTTTTTTTCTTTTTCTGTTCTGGTTTGAAGTTTGTCATTTGTCTATGAACATCTAATGGCTTTGTTCTTGTTCTACTAACAAGTTTTATCATAAAGTTTGGGTCTTTGTGCTTTCTTTTTGATATGTCATTGGTTGCTATCATCATCTTTTCCGTTACAATGAACGGAATACTAACTCTTTACATTCCATTACACCATGTGATTGAACTAAACGCATCTTCCGTAAGTGTGGATGTAGATGATGAAAAAGGATTACTTGATGCTATGTTTGTCAATGTTCTGCTTACACTTGATGGGTAGTTGAAATTGGATGTCTCCCTTGTTGCTCTGTTCAGGAAAAACAATATCTTTGGGCATGCGTTTTAGATCTTTTCTTATATGAACAGAAGTGAACCCATAGTAGCAGAGGAAGCTTAGGTAGTCTGTTTGGATGGTTTCGTAAACCACTCCAGGTGACCAAGGTCCAAATAAAGTAAACTGACCAGCACCAGAGTTATAAGGTATGGCCTTGTCACCTGTTTCAGTAGTTATATGGAGACTACCAAATGCAGCCAGTCTGGAGCCAAGGCAACCTAGGAGTGAGCAAGATCTATACATAGTTGTTCCTCCTCTCATGATGCACAGAGATTGTTCTCTCTGAAACCATTGATTCCACATGTGTCCTGTCCCCCATCTACTACAATCTAATTCTGTTTGCGAGTTGAAGTCTCTCTTTGATAACTTTCTTGCACCAATAAGAAACATGATAAGAAATAATACAAGAGCGTTCATTATTTCATTGTTCGGAAAAGATGTAGGTTTATTTTGATCTAAGTTAAAGTTTTATTATTCCACATCCATCATTACTGAACTTTAGTTTATACGATTACTCAGTTTGTGGTACTAGTCTCGCTACTAATTACAATTGGACTTCTGACCTTGTACTTAGCATTAGACCAAGTAAGAGCCCCAAATACATCTTTTTAAGTGAACCATCACCAGCAGAGACTGTCACCTGGTATGTCAACTTCTCACCATCTTTTGTAAACTGGAGTTTCTCTGGCGTCACCTGAATACTAAACCCTGGTGGTGTCTCCACGCTGACTGTGTAAACAGCCACACCGTCTCCACCAACATTAGTCGCTGTCCTGCTCACCGTCTTGTTCTCATTCCCCTTGTATCCGGAGATTCCAATTGATGGATAATTAACGGTTGAGATCAAGTCTAGCTTGGAATCTTCAGGGCAAGTGAAATTTGCTGGAACAGATTTTGATATGGTCTTGATTGTGCTTATGTTGTATCCATAGTAATAGAGGAAGTTCAAGTAGTCAACAGCAGTAGTCTTTCGCTTACATGGAATGCCTAAAAACCATTACTAGTGATCGTGATCCAACCTTCTTAAGTGACGTTTGGAGAGAGATGTTTCGAGTCCATGGCGTTGATCTTAACTTCTCTACGGCTTATCACCCTCAAACCGATGGCCAAACGGAAGTTACTAACAAAACTCTGGAGACATACCTGCGTTGTATGGTTTCCGACTCGCCTCACTCTTGGAGCTCCTGGCTTTCACTCGCAGAATGGTGGTATAACACTACATATCACTCTGCCATCCATAGTACACTGTTCGAAATCATTTACGGTCAACCACCCCCAACTCACATGCCTTACCTTCCAGGAGAAAGTTCTTCACCAGCCATTGACAGGACACTTCAGAAACGCGAAGCCCTCATCGATATGATGAAATTCCATCTCTTACGTGCTCAGAATCGGATGAAACAGTATGCCGACTCTCGACGTTCTGATCGCGAATTCACAGTTGGCGACTACGTATACTTAAAGCTTCAGCCTTATCGCCAACATTCACTCGAAGGTCGACACATGCCTCATAAGCTTTCACCTCGCTACTACGGACCTTTTCGCATTCAAGATTGTGTTGGCTCGCCCGCTTACAAGCTTGAGCTATCTCCGACTTCTGCAATCCACAATGTGTTTCACGTGAGTCAACTCAAGCTCTGTCCCAACCCGCCAAGTTCGATTCCTACGCTGCCACAGTACCTAAATGATGTGGGATCAAGAAAAGAACCTGAGCTTATTTTGGAAAAGAAAATGGTTAATCGGCAGAACAAACCAGTAACTAAAATACTCGTTCAATGGAAAGGTTCTACACCTCAACAAGCGACATGGGAATTTTATCAAGACTTCATTGCCAAATTTCCAGACTTTCATCCTTGAGGCCAAGAATGCTCTGAAGGAGGGAGTATTGTGACAGGATGACGTCGGTTCCGTAATCTTATTTCCTTATTTCTGGTTTTTCCATTTAACTAACATATGGCTTTATCGTTAATTTTCCTTTTCCTAATAGCTAAACCGCCTCTTTGGTTTGCTATATATATATATATATATGTAGCCTTAGGGCATGATTTATATCATACAATCAATAAACTACTTTTTCTCATCTTACTTATATCATACGAACGTAACGTTTCTAAGAAGATCAAACAGGGAGAGACTTGAAGATAAATCAAACGGTGTTGGTGCAGTAGAGGCGGCGATGTTGTCTTTGTCCGTTGAAGATGAATCGAAAGGGAAGGAAACTGAAAAGGCGATATTGTCTTTGTCCGTTGAAGATGAATCGAAAGGGAAGGAAACTGAAAAGGCGATATTGTCTTTGTCCGAAGCTGCCGAAAAGATCGATCCTTCAGATTTTGCGGCTTTCATGGGCAAAGTAAGGGTAAGTGAAGTGAATGCTTTTGTTTAATCCCTCAGACAAAATCGAATTTCAATTTTTGGTCTTTTTGTTTGTTAACAGGCTGTGCCGGAGACTGACTTAGAGCATCTCCAAAAAGGAACTCTATTTTGAAGTTTCCGAAACTTTATATATGAAGTTTCAATGTGTTCTTCTCCAAAAGTAAAACTTCAAACCTAACTTTAAAATTATTTATATTTTACACTATGGTCCTTATATTTGTCATAGTTGATGTAAATTCATAAAACTTCTATAAATAACTAATGGGAATTCAGCCAAAAAAAACACGAACTTAGCAGGAATTGCCAAAAGAAACCTGGACATATTGGCTGGCCAAAAAAACACCATATTTTTGTTGACTTTTTCAGTTTATTAAGCAACTTAAGATTGACTGACCAGATTAACACACCGTTAGAAGAGTTAACAGATATTTAAGACGGCTTTAAGCGACGTTAATTGGGGGCGTTAATTAAGACGACCTCGTTTTATCTCTTTGTCTGATTAAAGACAAATGAATGAAACGACATCGTTTTAGGTAGCTTTGTTATTAAAAATATGTGCTTTCCGCGGGTCGAACTCGTGCACTCGTGATCAATGGTAGGGGTTGTGCCACTGAGCTAGTGGACTTTTCAATGGATTGATGAACAGAGTTATTTTTAAACTATGAAATATGAGGTAAATGAATCAAAAAGAAACGACGACGTTTTCCTCTTTGTCTTCAATCTTTTAACGAACACGAACCCTAAATTTCCAAAATCTCAAATCGTGTTTCCTCTTCAAGCTCGATTCCCTCCTTTCCTTCTTCGAGTATCGCATGATGAGTTCGGGTTGTGAGGATTCGTCTGTCAATGCGATGGGTATTCGTGGTATTCCAGAGAAATGCGAGTGTGGTCGAAGCACTGCGATATACACATCAAAATCGAAGCAGAATCCAGGAAGAACCTTCTTTAGATGCCCAACGTTTCGAAATGTAAGTGTTTTATTTGATTATGGGTGCAACTGATTGTGTTTAAGAAATTGTTTGAACATAAAAGCTTCAATGGCTAGGTAGTGAGATGTAATAGTCATTCATGATTCTATTTGTCCAGGATCACTTGTATAAATGGGTAGATGAAGCTGTCTACGAAGAGGTTCAGGATGCATTGCCAAAAGTCGAGTGCTTTGCATCGGATCTCATGAAAATTAAAATGGAGATCGAAAGCTTCAAAACTGCAGAGGAAGAGTTGAAAGAAGATGTTAGGAAGGCGAACAGTGAACTTAAGAAGCTGAATGTGATCATGAAAGTAGGTTTTGTGATGGTTTTCTTAAGCATTGTCGCATGTCTTGTGTTGATCATGTTTGATAAAGCAAATGGGTTGTCTTTGAATAGCTACTAGGAGACTCTATTTATGTTATTGTAATGGTTTCAGTGAACTCATGGTTTATTTGAGTCTAATGTTGTAAGACTGTTTATGTTATTCTAAAGATTTCGACTTATGGTTTATGTAAATCGGTAGTAGTTAAAACAACATCATGAACACACCAAAAAGACACCATCTTGTTACAAAAGCATAGAGTAAACCATCATACAAAAGCATTCCGAGAGAGACACCATCTTGTTCCAAAAGCACAAGAGTAAACATAAGCATTTAAACATAGATAAACAAAAGAGTAGTTCTTGTTCCAAAAGCATTTAAATTGATCTAAAACCATCTTCCCCACGCTCCTGTCTGTGATGCTTGACCTTGTGAAGCTTGTGAAGATTGTGGAATTTCCCATGGTGATGCTTGAGCTTGTGACGAGTGAGCTTGTGACGAGTGAGCTTGTGAGGCTTCAGCTTGTGAGTCTTCAAAATGTAGTCCCTATACCATATAAATGAATCGTCAATAACATCAAAAAACGTAGACACATTACCAATAGCTAAAAAACTAAGAACATAACCTGATTTTTCCTTGGTCTGCCTCTCGGTTTCTTAGCTGGACTCTCAACAGAAGCATTCCGACATGTATTTTTGTAGTGGCCTTCTTCTTTGCAATTAGAGCATGTCATAACTCTGTTCACACGGCTCAGCTTGGTGGTAGACACATTCTCATTAGCTCCCTTCTTTCTATCATGGTTCCTAGGCCTACCAGGATTTCCCTTTCGATTAGGTGGTGGAATCACACCTAATCTATTGGTCTGAGGCCACTCTATCATCCCATTTACCGGACTGATCCCATAACTGTAAGTTTCGCGCCACCTAGAAGTTGTGTAGCAAGGAGCAACAAATTCAGAAAGCTTTCTTTTCGCACCAAGGATGACCTTAGCAGCATGGATGCATGGAATACCATTCATTTGCCAGCTTCGACATGCACAAGTCTCCTTTTCCAAACTCACAACATATGACTGGTCTTCATGCTCCACCTCAGTCTCTGGCCCAATTGCCCAACGCAGTATACACTCTTTGGACTTCTTCTCAACTCTGTCTAACGCTTTATGTGTCTTCATGGTGAACCTAGTCTTCCTGTCGGTAGCCATCTTAGACCTATTGTAGTTCCTAGTCATACATTGGCGCCTTATCTCCTCTAACATGTCGAGCAGAGGCTTCTTCCTAGCCTCCCTGATGGTCTTGTTGAAGGACTCACACAAGTTGTTCAGATTATCATTGCAGTAGGAGCCTATCTTGAAGAAAGCTCTAGACCAAGTCTCTGGCTTCGTCTTTATCAGAGATGCATGTGCACCGGAATCAAAGGTCTTAAGCTCAGCCATGTGGTAGTTGAACATACCAGGAGTGTAGCTCCTTGCAATCAACCAGAAGAACCTCTGTAACATTAGATCCTTTCCACCTTTCCTCCAGTTCTCGTATATATGTCGACAACACTGCCGATGCTCAGCTTCTGGAAGGAGGGTATGAACTGCCTTCACTAATCCCTACAAGATCAGAAACAAAAAAAAGTCAGAAACTAGAATCAAACATTCACAGAATCAAACAAGAAAGCAAAGTGTTTACCTTTTGTTTGTCAGACATGATAACAAATCCTTTCCCATCTTCCAATCCCAAATCCAAGACCAAACGCTTCACAAACCAATCCCAGTTTGTGTCATTCTCTATCTCCACTACAGCCCAAGCAATAGGGACAATCCTATTGTCTCCATCTCTTCCGACAGCAGCCAACAACTGTCCCTTGATGTCCCATTTCAAAAAAGCTCCATCTAAGCCAATAACTGGCCTACAAGTCTTCTTCCATGCTTCTTTTTGTGCTTGGAAACACATGTAGAGCCTGTAGAACCTCTGCTTGCTTCCAACTGTGGCTCCTGGTATGGTCTCAATGTCCATGGTTGATCCAGAATTGCTCCTGAAGATCTCTGCTTGGTAATCCCAGATTTTATCAAAATGCTCCTCATGTGTCTTCCTCCTTTCTCTCATCAACTTTGTCTTGGCCTTAATGCACGAGTTTTCCTTGACTTCCATCTTATACTCCCTCAAGATCTCAGCCTGTATCTCCTTCGCTGTGATCTTAGGATTCAGCCTTAACCTCTCAGCAAATAGACTTGCAATTGCTGACCTCTTAAGTATCCTCGACTGCCCTGTCTTCTCACACTTATGGTCATTGACGTATGTCTTTACCATCAGCTTCTGTTTCCTCTTATCGTAAGAACAATAGACCATCCACGGACATGGATCCTCATCATCTCTCATTTCAGCAGCACATTTTGCACCCATCTTCAAGCTACTGGATCTGTAGTACTTGATGTTGTATCTGGTTTTGAGTGTATATCTCAGACAAGTATGTTTGAAGTCCTCAGCATCTGAAAATGTCTTGCCAAGCCGAAGGAGCTCCATTGGATCAGTGTCTGCTCTGTAAGCTTCCGCAGGTATCATCTCCTCTTCATTCTCATCATCTGATGACACATGATCAGGGATTTTATCATCATCCCATGCATCATCATCCCCTTCGTCTTCATTAACCTCACAGTCATCATTTCTTGCTTCATCACCAAACATTAGACCCAAATCTCTACAGTTTTCTTCCTCAATGCCACCAATACCATTCTCATTCTCTAATTCAAGCAGACCATCTTCTAATTCTCGCCTACCATCATCTTCTATATTTCCAAATTCCTCTTCTTCATTTGTCTCCTTCTGGGGACATTCTTCTTCTTCTTCATCTACCTGCTTATTCTTCGAGTTTCCAGGAGGAGGAGACACAGTTAGAACACCAGTAACCTTCTGCTTCTTCGATTGTCTCGGAGACGGAGTTGAACCACCGTATGGTGTCCCACGCCTCGTAACCTTCTCCGGAGATGACACAGGCGACCCATATTGTGTCCCACGCCTTGTCTTCGACGCCTCTGTAGATATCCCTTCAACTCTTTTACTCTTCCTCGATCTCTCCGGCGATGACAAACTCACAGAAGCACCGCGTTTTCCACCCTTCTTCGCCGCTCCCTTAGGTTCAGACGCACTCTCATCACCACCATTTCCACCCTTCTTCGCCGCTCCCTTAGGTTCAGACGCACTCTCATCACCACCTTTTCCACCCTTCTTCGACTGTTGAACCGCTTCTTCACTCCCGTAATCGAAATTCCTCATCGCTCCCCAAATCACTACCTCCTTTCCATTCCTTGTGAACTTCGTCTTCACCATCTACAGAGACTAATCCCCAAATCGATTTGAGTTTCTGAGAAATTAGGGTTACGATTTGATTAATCCCCAAATCGATCATCCACATATTTTGATCAATAAAACTAAATATGTATGGTAATCTTTCGAAAAGTCTACTAGCTCAGTGGCAACCCCCCCCCCCCCCCCCCCCCTAAGGACCACGAGTTCAGGAGTTCGAGTCCAACCAAAAACAATTTTTATCAAACAAAACGACGGCGTCTTGAGATTTTGTCTTAAACAAAACAACTGGATGAAACGACGTCGTTTCACTAAACGGCAGTATTTAACGGTTAGTTAACACTGTCGTAACTGTCGGTAAACGGTGTGTGAATATGGTCAGTCAATCGTAAGTTTCTTAATAAACTATAAAAGTCAACAAAAATGCAGGGTTTTATTGGCCAGGCCCGAGTACAGGTTTTTTTTGGCAATTCCTGCAAAGTTCGTGTTTTTTTTGGCCGAATTCCCAATAACTAATACATATATATAAATATTACAGAAATATTAATTAAATTAAAATCTTACACTAAAATATAAAATTATAAATAAAAGTACATAATTAAATATTAAACTGCAAGCAAATATTACATTTTCCATAAAATTATTTCCATAATGCTCTCATATATGATCAACTAGTGCATTTCGAAGTAAGAAATGATTCTCTTTATTTTTTATTTGTAGATTACGAGCCAAAAATTGTTGAAATCAGATATCCTCATAATATGGCTGCTGATAGTTTGATATCATCAAACGAAAAAAAATCCTTGATCTTTTAAACGAAAGTACAACAAGCAGGGAAAAAAGTCATGAGATGATTGAATTACGACTGCAAAATGAAGCAAAAAAGTTAACTCTTAAAGAAGTAAAAGAGGAAAATAAAATATTGCTAAAAAACTTAACTTCTATGGATAATGTTAATATTCGTGAATACATTCGATCTGAACAAGAAAGAATCATACGAAAAATGCGTCAAGAGCAACAACAACAATCATCTTCGGTTACACAAAATTTATTTGAACAATATTTTGGAGATTTTGGAGGTTCCGGAGCAAATTTACCAGACTATTAGTGTTGTTATAATATTTAAATTTGAGTAATAATTATGTCTTCATGTGTCTTTTTAATAAGTTTTTATTATGGTTTTTTGTAATATTTTTTTTGTTTAATTCTAGTTTTAAAATATTATAAATGTTGTTTTAAATTTTTTTATTTAATTTCATGTGTAAAAATTAAATTTATAAAACAAATTTTAAATATTTATGAGATATAAAAGTTTTAAGGATTAAAACAATATACAAAAAAATATTTAAGAATTATAAATATAATGTATAATTGTAAGGACCAAAATGCAAATAAAAAGATGAAACTTCAAATTTGAAGTTTTGAAAAGTGAAACTCTATATTTGGAGTTTCACTCTTCAAAACTTCAAATTTGAAGTTTTGAAGTTCTTTTTTGGAGAGCAAAAACCTCTATATTTGAAGTTATAGAGTTTCTTTTGGAGATGCTCTTAGTGAGGATTAACTGTTACCTTGTGAGAGCATTTTCCCAAGTACCGCCATTACCATGGTTTAACATGATAAAGACATCTCCTTTGTCCGATGTGAGTTTACCTTTTTTTTTTTTTTAAATAAAAAAAATCTTCAAGTCTTGTTTGTTAGAGTCCTGATATCTTGCTTGTTTATTAACAGGTTCCATTTTCTCATATTCCTAAGTCTGTCTACGAAAGAACAACAGTGGATTGGATCAACAAACTTCCTTTTAAGTCACACTGGAAGTTCGTAACGTGGGCACTTGATCGACTTCACCTTGATTGGGTATCACATGCCAGAGGCGAAGAACAACCTAATATCGAATATCAGGTTATTTTTGTTTGTATTATTATTCCCTTTGTTTTGTCTTCTTATTTCATTATATGTTCTACTTAGTTTGTGCTTTTGTAACAACATTAGGTGGGGACATTGGTTCAATTAGCCATGGTGTTGCGTGCTACACCTGATTCTTTGACTTGTCTTTTGCCGATGCTGAAGGGGAAACCTAAGTTTCATGGCCAAGAAAACCTTCCGCTTATCGTTTGGATGATGTCTCAGGCCTTCCATGATGATTTACCTGCTGCCTTGTATTCATGGGCGCTTAACTTGCTCCCACTAGTCGTTAACGAGTGCTACAGCTCTCACTCAATTCATCTCATCCTCCAATTTGTTGAGATGTGAGTCACAGTTTTTAATATTTTCTCCCTCTCCCTCCCTCCTCCTCCTGTCTGCTCTTGTATCTAATCTTTGTTTTTTTCTTTTTCTTTTCATCAGGATTTTGTCCTCGAATTCAGAGGCTCGGGCTGTACTCCTAAACGAACCTGTTAGGCATGGAGAGCGTCTGATTCCACCTTGTTCGTTTGAGATGTTGGTGCGGCTTACATTCCCTGCTCCATCCGCTAGAGTAGAGTCAACACAGAGGTTTGAGGCTATTTATCCCTTGTTGAAGGAAGTAGCCCTTGCACCAGATATTACTGCAAACGCACTGAAACGGATATTCACTTTTTCCTTGAAATTAGCTGGTGGACAAGGTATTGGTGGTAACAAATACGAAAACCTCTCTCTCTCTCTCTCTCTCTCTCTCTCTCTCTCTCTCTCTCTCTCTCTCTCTCTCTCTCTCTCTCTCTCTCTCTCTCTCTCTCTCTCTCTCTCTCTCTCTCTCTCTCTCTCTCTCTCTCTCTCTCTCTCTCTTGGCTTGGTGGTTCTGTTTGAATTCACCACCCTTTGCTTGTTTGTTTACAGGAAATCCTGCTCTAGCCAATGAAGCTACAGCAATCGCCATCAGTGTTTTGACACAAAACGTTGATTGCTTTAAGCAATGGGTTGTTCTCTACAAAGAGAATCTTGAAGCTAGCGTTGCTCTTCTTAATAAGCTTGTAGACGAATGGAAGTATCATTCCCTCAAACTTTCATCATCTTCGAGTGATACTCTCACTGTCAAGCATGCTATCAACAGCTTCAGGATGAAGGTAATAATAATGCCTCTCTTAGAATATTCTAAGCTTCTATTAACTCTCTGACCTCACCTGCTATAATATTATTATTTGTCTGTAGAACGAAAAAGCCATCACTGAAGATGTAGCCAATCCTTCTCTTTACAAAGAAGCTGACCAGGCGTGCAAACTGATCTCAAGTAGACTCTCCCGTGGCATCGGAATAGCACCCTTAACCGCTATGGTTATAGCAGGCGTTGTTGGAGCCGGAGCCGCACATGCTCTAATCTATCTTGCCAGGAGCAAAAAGTCCTTCTCTTAATAGATGTTTATCAGAATATTACTTGTTGGCTTCTTTTAATCCCTTTCTTTGAAGCTATTATGATATATATATTTTATTGTAAAATATTGTTATTTAAGTTCGCACCTACTCACGATTATTATTCAAGTAGATTTAACTCACGATTACTACTCAAGTAATTTAAGGGTAATTGTGTTGTATAACCACTAAAAATTTATCATCATGTAATTAGCTTAAAAAAATTTGACCAAGATATTTAATGTATTTTCTACAATATACCAAAGTATCTTTCAATAGAATCATTTCATTTCTTCTCTTTCTTCTCTGTTCTCTTCTCTATAATTAACATTTACTTTTTATCTAGTTGTGTAAATATTTGTCCAAAAAAATTAGTTGTGTAAATATTATAAATATATATTATTGTTTATATTTGGATTTAGTGATTGAGATTTGTATTATTTATGAGTTGGAGAAATGTTTAGTATTAGGAATTGTAAGTGAGTTTTAATCATATAATAATTCGACCAAAAGGAATAGAACACTCAATGTATCTATTTAGATAGTATAGTATAATATTATTAAATATTGTATTTTCTTAATTTTTTTTCAGTTGTGTAAATATTATAAACATATATTACTGTTTATATTTGGATCTAGTGATTGAAATTTAAAGTTTAGTATTTATGGTTTGGGGTAATGTTTAGTATTAGGGGTTATAGATAGGTTATAATCACTATTTCGGTAATATGGAATAAAACATTTGATGCATATATGTGTGGTCAATAAATATGTGACGTGGATGGTTTCTCCTTTTTTTCTTATCTATTTATATAGTATAGTATAATATTACTAAATATTTTTGTAAAAATATTATAAATATATATTATAGTTTATATTTGGGTTTGAATTTAGTGATTGAAATTTTGGGGTTTAGTATTTATAAATAGAGGTAATGTTAAGTATTAAGGGTTATGGGTAATATTATAAACTTATAATATTTCGGTCATATAGAATAGAACACTCAGTATATATGTATGTGGTCAATAAACATGTGATGATGATGACTCCTCTTTCTTTTCTATTATACACATTGACTGAAAACTTGTTAAAATGAGGAGAAAAACAGGTTGGAAAGCGGTTTAAATGTATGAAATTATATTATGTCAATATCAATGATGGTTACCTACACTGCCATCTAAATTCATCCTTAGCAAATCAATGATCTATACATAGCTGTTCCTCCTCTCATGATGCACAGAGATTATTCTCTCTGAAACTATTGATTCCACATGTGTCCTGTCCCCCATCTACTACAATCTATATCTGTTTGCGAGTTGAAGTCTCTCTTTGATAACTTTCTTGCACCAATAGGAAATATGATAAGAAATAATACAAGAGCGTTCATTATTTCATTGTTCGGAAAAGATGTAGTTTTATTTTGATCTAAGTTGAAGTTTTATTATTCCACACCCATCATTACTGAACTTTAGTTTATACCATTACTCAGTTTGTGGTACTAGTCTCGCTACTAATTACAATTGGACTTCTGACTTTATACTTAGCATTAGACCAAGTAAGAGCCCCAAATACATCTTTCTTAAGTGAGCCATCACCAGCAGAGACTGTCACCTGGTATGTCAACTTCTCACCATCTTTTGTAAACTGCAGTTTCTCTGGCGTCACCTGAATACTAAACCCTGGTGGTGTCTCCACGCTGACCATGTAAACAGCCACACCGTCTCCACCAACATTAGTCACTGTCCTGCTCACCGTCTTGTTCTCATTCCCCTTGTATCCGGAGATTCCAATTGATGGATAATTAACGGTTGAGATCAAGTCTAGCTTGGAATCTTCAGGGCAAGTGAAATTTTCTGGAACAGATTTTGATATGGTCTTGATTGTGCTTATGTTGTATCCATAGTAACAGAGGAAGTTCAAGTAGTCAACAGCAGTAGTCTCGTAGACCAGTCCTGGTTGCATTGATGCTGTTGTGCTCAGCTCTCCTGATCCAGTGTCATAAGGCGTGGCTGTTGCACCAGTTTCTGTTGTTATAAGGCCTTTGTCATTGTTCGTTTGAGTCGCTGCAAACAGTATATGATGAGAATCACTGTTATACCATAATCACAATCTATGCAAATGGAAAGAGACTTTAACCTGTTGTCATAATTGCTGATCTGATGGCGGATGGACTCCATGTGGGATGGAGTGATTTGATCAGAGATGCAACAGCTGTGACATGAGGAGCCGCCATGGAGGTTCCTGAGATGACGTTGAACTGAGAAGGCGGCTTGCCTTCCAGTGAAATACTTGTGTCCTTCCCTGTCCACGCAGCGAGTATCGCCACTCCTGGTGCTGTAATGTCAGGCTGTATATAGAGAGGTAAGTAGATGTTCTGATCATTCCCTAGGAAGGCCACAAGTTGAATTTACCTTGAGAATGCTTCTTGTGATGCTTGAAGGACCTCTGGAAGAAAAATAAGCAACAGAAGGAGCAGGTGTGAACTTCTCAACCGTTACAGTGGGAAGAATCGTTGCCACAGGATCCCTGCAACAAAAGGTTTCAATAATTAGATCTTGTCTGAGTAAAGTACAGTTCATGTGATCTTTTGAGACTGCAAGTACTTGGTAGAGTTGACATAGGAGAAGATCTCAGCTGCTTCCTTTGAGTCAATTACGGTCGTAGGAAAAGTGCCATAAGCGCTAGCAACTGCTCTTGTTCTATCATCTACAAAGATGCAACCGATGCCTCCCTTGCTCTTCACTTCATCACTAGCACTTGATGCATAAGATGATCCATCGAAATTCTCGCATAATACAATCTTCCCTTTCACCTTCTCTTGATCTAGAGAACCATAGTCACAAGTCCTGAAAACCCAAGTATTTGATAAAAACATTTGTTAGTAATTCTCTAACATATGTTCAGTATTTGAATATCCACAGTTGTTTAATAAACCTGGCTGAACTTTCAGAAGCATCAGCGCTTTTCGCAGACTTGCCATGAATCAAAGGATATACAGGAGACTTACTAACATTCCCAAAGTGTATTCCTTCACCCTGAAAAATGTTTGCAAACCTGAACACTCAGTGTATGTGTTGAGATTTCAAGGGATATAAATATTTCTTTAATAACTTCCATAAAAAAAAAATTCAAAATTTGGGGGCCTATTTTTATGTAAATAACTTTCAAATTTTTTATGTTTATGTCTTTGTATAATAACATCTCTATATTTGGATTTTTACCTTGATGACTTTACTGCCGCCAAGCACAACATCAGACTCTAAGTCTCTGTCAATAGTGTTTGCTGCAACAGTCATTATCCAAGGTGCAGTATTTACAACCGTACCACCATTAGGACCATCATTGCCCGCAGAGCAGACCACCAAGATCCCTTGCTCCACCGCATGAAAAGCTCCAATGGCTATAGGATCAGTGTTCAGCTCGATGTGAGCGTAAGATGGAGCTCCAAGAGACAAAGATAGAACATCAACTCCATCAGCTATTGCATCTTCGAAAGCAGCTAAGATAGAGGAGCCAGCGCATCCCCCAGGATTGCATACTTTGTACATGGCGATCCTAGCGTTTGGTGAACCTCCCTTAGCTGTTCCTGAAGCTACACCATAGTAGGACGCGTTCTCCACGGCTGATCCAGCTGCAGTGGAGGAGGTGTGAGTACCGTGACCGATCACATCCCTTGTGGTGAAGTATTCTGAATCATCATCAGAACTTTTGTAGAATCTTGCTCCGATTATCTTTCTGAAATAAGACAGTACTCAATAAAAGTTAGCAACATAATATATAGTGTAAATGTTTTGAAGTCTGTGAAAGAAAATGTGTAACCTGTTACAGTTAGAAGAGTTGAAGTCCTTTGCTTCCATGCATGTACCTTTCCACCTAGATGGAATTGGACCCATGTCTTTGTCATTAAAACTCTCTGATTCTGGCCATATTCCTGTTTTTTTTTTTCATATTGTATCAAACTCATAACTATATGATGTTGTAATGGATGAAATGAGTAAAAAGGCTTTACCTGTGTCTAGAATACCGATAATGCTATCGTATGATCCAGCTTCTGGTGAAGAAGGTGGACTAGAATCGATCTTTACAGCTGTTTGGTACTTTAGAAAATCCCACGAATGAGTTGTGTGAAGCTGGTAGTTTGGGTCAGGAAAAACCGACACGACTCCAGTTTTCTTGGCTATGACTTTGGCCTCTTCAGCTGACAAACGAGCAGCGAAACCAGTGAACCCGTGTTTATATGTGTGGACGATATCATTAGCTCTCCTACAACAACAAACCCATCTCACAATCCAGAAAATAAAACTATATGTTATTATGTAAATAACAAATGCATATTATGCTCAATAACCTCTTAAACATGGTGTTTATGAGTATCTGAGCTCTATAAGCGTTTGCGGCAGAGGAAGCCGATCCCATGTAGACGATGTAAACCCCATCACCATTTCTCAATCCAGCTTCAGTTTCTGCCGTAAATGAGATGCATAGAAGATAGAGAAACATTAAGGAGAAGGGTGAGAAGAAGAAGAAAAGACCTTTCATGACTGAACTTTTTAGTCCCTTAAAGACTAATTATTCACATAGTATAACACAAGCAAAGGGTATTTATAGAGGTTGAGAGATGGTTGGAAACTAGAGATAAAGCAAAAGGAATCACGAGTCTCTAATGCTTGAGTTGCTTATCCCACTTTGAAGAGTTGGTGGGTTTTTGAATTGGGCAGAAAGTTGAGATATAACAAGCTAGTGATCTCACCACTATCTTCTGTTCAAGTCATTACATCACTTCAACGTGTTATTTTCTTCCAATGTTCCAAAGACTTTGAACAAAATGATTACTACTTCATTTCTTATTTACACTTTGCAAACTTCATCTCTAGATAAGATTAAGCCATTTTAGTTTTGTGGTGCTGAGTGTAAGTGTCTAATAAACAAAAGATTCTTGACACAAAATAAAAGAATATGAATTAAGTCTACACTAATTTCAAAGTATTGAGGTTCATATACATGTGCTCATATAATAATAATCTCATAAAATGATTGTTTAAGTAGCCAATAAAAAGAGAATGTGGTGCTGGCCTGAGTGCTATTCATATGGATTCTATCCAAAGCATGCTTACAAACTTCTAATGTGTAACCGAGAGCATATACATTTTTATATAGCAACTTCCAAATTTTTCATTTAAAAAAAATAATATTGTATTGCCGACGTTTTCAGTGGCTCAGAGTGGAATGCACTCGTGCTACTTTGGGAATGTATGTATTTATCGTCAGTACCTTTCTTTTTGACTAATACCTTTAAATAACACCAAATTATGTTTATAACAAAATTTGTGCACAAAAAAAAAATCCTAAATAACATTAATTAGAAATTCAAAACATATATTTTATTGTATGTTTGGGTTTAATGATTATGATTTTGGGAGTGAGATTAGAGTTTAGGAGTTATTTAATGTTTTTCATGTTAAATAGATGCTATTTTGAGAATTTTGATTATTGGGTGATATTTTCTGATAAACTGTAATCATCAATACATGCTTAGTGATCTTGATTTTTGTTATCTAGGATTTGATTGGTAATTTTAAATTAAATTAGAGTAAAAGAAAAAAGTGAAATGAGTGAAAATAAAACTTGTGAAAAATAAAAGAAAATAACATAAGCATTTTTACTCTAGCAAAATATTAGTGGTATATGAATTTGTAATGATTGTTAAAATTCTTAAATTATATTGTTATTGGTTAAGTGGATTCGAACATTCCACACCTTCATCTCGACAAAAGACTACTGCGGGGAGAAGTTGGCTGTGCTGATGATAAAGGGAAGACTGTTCTATTGGATCCTAAAGCTTACTATGGAAGTATTCATCCTCCTTGTGTGACTTTTTCGTCACTTGGTTGGATGATTACACATCCAACCAAACTGCTGACTTTTCTTCTCCACCTCACAAGCATCATGTCTCTGTTTGGGTTGCTCTTCTCAAAGTTACACACCTCACATGCAGAAGCTTTCAGCTGAAATCTGCCAAGAAATTTTTCTCTATGAAGACTACATTGCTTCACTTAACCAATCAAGAGAGTTGTTCAAAGATAAATTTTTCTTGTGGACTGCATGTGAAAAGAGTGACACAAAGAAAAGTTTCTTGTGTGCTGTGAGAGATGTTGCAGAAGAAAGAGAACTCTGTCTCACACCAGTCGATTCACCCACTTTAGATGACCTCCTTAACACAATCGAGAGGCACCACTTCAAGTATGATGCAACCATCAAGAAAATTGATCAGCTCCACTTACTAGCCACGCAAAAGGTTAATTCTGGATCTGAATTTTCTTTGATTAACAATAGAAAGTTTTGCTAATCTGATTTTTGCAGGTAGCTGTAACCGAATCAAAAATTCTGTTGATTGAAGCTACAAGGAATAAGTTGGTGGATAAGCTTGTGAAGCTGTCTTTTTTTTTACTACTGTTCTTACATACAACAACCAGTGAACGACTTTGTCATGGGACAGTTGATGCATGATGCTGAAAGAAGAAACTAAAGGTATGGGCCTCTTCATGTTGTTCTAGGTTATATACCGCTGTGGCTCTTGTTTCTCCGTTTGTTGTTCATGACAACAGACACTATGTCTTCATCTCGCAGGTTCAGATTTGTAGATAGAGCTTTGGAACTTCGAAGTTGGGAGGATCAGTGGAAGGACTCGTCTATGTTCTGCTCGGCCTAAGAGATATGACAACAACACATGAATCTTTTTTTAACACTTTGATCATGCATTTTAAAAACTTCACTTTACCTTTGGCTACGGAGATAGAGTTGTGAGATTCAAAAGGTTGTTCTTTTCCATTGTTCAGTTTGAGATATCTTGCACTTTGAATGTTTGAGTTTGAGAACTTTATACAAGAGCGTTGGTAATATTTCGTTCAGCATAGATCTTGCATATGTTCTTTCTCTGTTAGTAGTTCTTTCCCCTGAAACTGCTGCAGCAAGGTTCTTTATACCATCAGTCTTTGTAGGATTGATCTTACTTTTTCCCATAGCCACACCCGGTATGTATTGTTAATCAGAGTCGACTTTGATGCTGCAGTTTCAGGGGTAAGTAAGTTTTTCATAAATATTTCAAAAGTTAAAACAATTAAAAATTAAAGCAACAATAGTTTAAATGGGTCTAAATCTGTTAGTACAAAATTTGTGGATTTAAATGAGTACCCCCTAATAGACCTATTTTTAAATGGGTCTAAACGGGTAAACAGGGTGGGTTTAAATGTGGTGGATTTTACCATTTTAACATCCCTGCGTACAATGATGTGAAATGGTTTTTTTTTTTGTAATTCGGTGAATCACCAAATACTCAAATAGAAAAGGCCAACGTGTGGTGAAGATCTACGAATCATAAGCGACATACTTCTACTGTACAATTTGGTATATAGTAAGCAAGTATCGTTATATTATATGACACATAATTGAATCATTTCATATTAATTCACCACCATGACAAGTTTAAATGGTATTCTTCAGACTATTCATATATCCTTCAGGTCATTCATATATATTCATTAGTATATATACACTATGATCAATAACATGAAAAATTAATACCACAATTATATATTATAATTATTATTATGAAAGCACCTGCATATATACCGGATACTAGGTGTTTTGCCCGCATATGCGGGCATAATCTTCTTATGAATACTTATTAGCTTATGTTTTTTTAGATATAATTCAGAAATATATATGTCAAATATTTTTCATCAGATATATACTTATTATTGTGTTAAATTATTTAAAACACTCATATCTTAGAAATAATTCAGAAAATATCTTTATATAAATGTTGTTGCTTGATTACTATTTAATTATAAATTGTTTTGTATCTTAATTTTTTTTTTAAATTATAATAAAAATATTGTTTCCAAATAGCAACACAATATATATAAGAATTGTCTTATTTTTAGTATGTTTTGATAATTTTATTATATTATTTTATAGTCAGTTATTTAATATTTAATATAACATATAAATTTAGTATTATTAAAATAAAATTCGTTTTTAATTATACATAAAATTTATTAAGGGTATTTTTTAAATTAATAAATTAGTGAATGAGTTAGAAAATAATAATAAATCAATAAGCTAGCTAAAAGTCTAAAACCTAATAAAAATATGACATATAAGAAAAACTAACTGAATATTTAATATAACATATAATTTTAATATTATTAAAATGAACTTAGTTTTAATTACATATAAAATCCATTAAGGGTATTTTTAAATTAATAAATTAGTGACTAATCTAAAAACTAATAATAAATCAACTAGATCTTGACCCGCGCTTCAAAAGCGCGGGTTTTCTTACAATAAAAAGTTTAATAATGTTAGTGATTTTTGTATGTTATTATGTTACAATATTGAATTATATCAAAACATAGAATTTTATAAAATTATATGATTTATGAATTAATTTATTTAAAATTTTGTATGTATATTGTTATGTAACTCTTTTTTAGGTCCAAACATTTTGTTTGGTTCGAATAAAAACCGATCCGAATCGGTTCAGATCCAAGTGTACGGCAAAGTATCTATTGGATATATTTCAGACTCGCAATGTCGGTTTAGGTTTGGATTCTACAGAGATCTGAACCGGTACCCTGAGTATCTAAAATGTATTGTGTATATTAAATATATTTTTCTGTTTCAAATATGTCTTCGGTGTCACGATTATTCTTTTGTATTTCAGATTCGGTTTTCGGTTAATGTTTTAGATTTCAAATAAAATGTTAGATTCTTAGAAACATATTTTGTGTATATGCATAAAATTTTGAATATAATAAAAAAAATTTTTAAAGTATTGTCATGTTTCTATACATTATGTTTTACATAAAAGTTTTACATTTTGTATATAAAAAAATTTGGTTCATATAATATGTTAATAAATGTTGTAAATCAGTCTTTATGTGGAGCGGATAAATGATCATCATAGCTGACAATATAAACTATATCTAAACATTATCTTTCTTGTATTTGAAAATAAATGCTATTATAATTATTTTCTGTTAATAAGCACAAAATCAGGTGGCATAATCTTTTAGTTTGGCACAAATATTAAATATATTATGTGGAGTTGATTAATTAAGGTTATATAAATATTCTAATGAAAGAGTCCAACAACCTTTTATAAGTAGATTTTTAAAAACTGATTCTCTTTTAATAGTATAGATAGATGATTTAGCTAAAAACTAATAAAACATGATAAATAAACAAAATTACTTAAAATTATGGAAAATATGATCAATCAGTAAATTCAATTCTCAAATAATAATATAGATAAAAAAAATATTAGGTCTAAATCAGATAATATCTAAAAGGAGAGAGATCTACGTGGCAATCACTCGTTTGGGAAAGCGTACGAGGAACTCCATACTAATTTCTAGTAACCAACTATGTTTGTTTTTAAATTTAACAACGCGGGTAACACCATAAAAGGAAACTTCCTCTCCAATTGTTCAAGTCACCTTCCATGCTAAGACCACAAAAACAACACGTCTAAAACGCGACGTGTCTTTCCTTCTAACTTGCGCCAAAAGTTATCGCTGAAAGCTCCAAAGCAAAATCTACTTACCGGTGCTAACGTACTATCTCTCTAGCTGTCGCTTCTCAATCATCTTCTTCTTCTCTTTGTCCAACCAATCATTCCTATTTATACGTTTATAATATATTTATATTTTAATTGCATAATAAATCATAAACCGCCATACCAAAAAAAGATAAAGACGTATGTATATAAGAAACCAAAAGCTTGTCAATCATTCACCTGAATCACATCTGCCTTTGAGCTCCATCGAAGATGATGAAAGTGAAGAGTTTTATTGGTTCTAGATTGAAGACTTACTCAGCAAGACAGGGTGAAACGTTTTTCTTTCTTTTCTCCACTTTTGTCCAAGAACATCTGAGCGATATGTTTCTCTTCTTCTCTTAATTAGTTATTGAAAATGTTTATAAAGAATGTTGAAATGTTTTATACTTTGGGATTCTTTAGATAGGTTCTCTAGCCAGAGTCCAGAGATTAATTTACTACATTTTAGAGCGTTTCTGAAAAATATCTGTTAAAACAAAACATTTTTGAGTTATCTTAACTGTTTTTTTGTCAATGAAACAGAAAATTCTGAGAAGGAATGTCGCCGTAGCTTGACGTGCAAGCTAAGTGTTAACGAGGAGTACCAGGAAGCTTTCAGGACAAACTCCTACTTAGAGATTCGGACAAAAGCTGAAGATCAATTAGGCATAACATTCTCTAGCAAACTCTCTTCTCCTTCTCCGACGACTTCTCCTTCATCCTCATCAGATCTGAGCTTCCATTCACACTTCACCGATTACTTGCTCGACCCTCCTCAAGAAACTCTCGATGCTCTTATGCAAGACACGAGTTTCCACTATCTTTTAGCTAAGTTCTTTGACTTTAGCTCCGATGCTTGTGATGTATGCGAGTCTCTCCTTCAATGCATCCAACAAATCAAGATCAATCACATGAAACTCAAAAGGGTTATCAAGATTGGGAAAAGGGTTTGCAATGGTGCTAAAACCCCTGAATGTTCCCGGGAGAATCTCTGTGCTTTGATATTTCAAGAGCTCTCGAGATACGCCTTGCTGAAAAACCCTTTGTATTGTATCATCAACGAAACTCAGTTCCCCAGAGTTAATGATGCAAACCCGGATTTGCTCGCTAGATTGAAATCGAAAAGGAGAAGAATCAGAAGAAAAATCAGGTTATTTACATTTTGCTAGAAGCTAGGAAGTTATAGTCTAGTGATTTCTCATATCGCGATTGTTATTACGTTGCTGACAGTAGCATTACACAGCATACTCGGTGTTCTAGCAGCTCCTGCTTTACTCGGTTTATGCTGTCTTTTGAGGAAGAAGAAAACAAAAAGAAAGATGAAGAATAAGAGCAAGACTGATACAAAGCTAGAGAACCTGGGGGCACAAATGGATATAGCAGCTAAAGGAACGTTCATAATGATGAATGATTTGGATACGTTGAGTAGACTTGCTGGGAGATTATGCGATGAGATAGAGCATAGAAAAGCCGTAGCTGCTATGTGCGCAAAGAGTGGGAAGGTTGAAGTGTTAAAGGAAGCCTTGAGAGTGTTTAATGGACATGAAGAAAGATTCTCAGAGCTATTGCAAGAGCTTGAAGAACATCTCTACCTATGTTTCCACACTATTAATATATCAAGAAGATTAGTGTTAGCGCAAACCACAGGACCAAGTTCTTGATTATTTGACTCTGTTGGTTCATCAAAATAAATACTTCTTCATGGTTTTATGAATTAATTATCATAACATAATAAAAATGTAAGAATGTCTTTTAGTGTTTTTTTCTTGATGATTCTAGTGAAACAGAGTCAAAAGAAAAAAAAGTTTAGAGAAAATTTACTGGTTCAAAATATAAGATGTTTTGATATTTTTAAAAATAAATGTAGTTTTATTGAAAATTGTTTGATTTATAATAATTTTGTTTCATTATTTATGATTGATTAACTCTTTAAAAAATTATATTATTAACAATATAATTTTCAAAATGTAATTTTTTTTAGTTTTTTTTTTTATTTTTCACCAAAACATTTTACATTATCAAACCGAAAGAAAGAGTATATAATAACAAAGCGGGCGGGTCGCTCCAAGAAAAAAGAACAGACTCAGAGCGCGACCACTGCCAATAATCTTTCGGACAGCGAAATATAGGTCTTTAAAACTGAACCCTGGAAGAATAAGTCTGTCCGAAGGACCAAGAAGAAGGAACAACATTGAGGAAGACTCTTGTAGCACCATCGGTAGTGGTAATGGAGAAAGAGAGATATTGCCCATCGAGATAAGCGTTTGATTGCCAGTTAGCTCCCCAGTTACGAGACATGGCTAACCAACCAGTCTTTGATCCTTTAATGGAGACAGATTTAATGGAGCCAGCTCCTCCAACGTTCGATATATTCACTAGCTCGAAGTAATCTCTTCCGTTTATTCTAAATCTCACTCCTCCTTTCTTGTAACAACTTACCCTGTCAAAACCAAAACCAAAAAAAACAAAAAAAACACAAGACTTTTTCAAAAAGCACCCCAAAACTTTCAATTGTCTTTTTTTTAATAACTTTCAACTGTCTTGTTTTAAAACACATGACTGTTTTTCAATATTAAAAGCTTCAAAAGTAGAATGTTCAATCCTGATAAACCGACTATAGCCGATCTAAACCGAAATGAAGCAAATATTAAGGGTATAATTTGTTAACATGACAAAATTAGGGGTTTAATTTTCACGTAAAACAACTAAGGTTTAAAATAATTAGATGGAAAGTTAATGGGTCCTTGTTAATCCAACCTTTGGAAAACGACGGGAACAATCCCACCTCTGTAAGAGCACCCGCAATGGTGTTACCCAAAGGAAGTTTTTAGAAAAAGTGTATTTTGATTTTTTAATTATTATTTTTTTTTCTTTTTTAAATTAAAAAATAAAAATAATATCAACTAATCGCGGATCGACACATGTCGTGGGGACCCGTAAATAGTGCAAGGATTCCCTAAGAAAGAGTCCTTATTTAGAAATTTTAAAGATTAAATCCTTAATTTTTGATAGGGTCCACTGATTATTTAATTATTTTTTTCTTAAGGATTCTCCCTTAAGGATTCCCATTGCGAGTGCTCTAAATGCCGATCTTTTCCCAAGCGGGTTGTGCCATGTCGAAATGTTTTAGCGGTGGATTGCCCCAACCACCGTTGTTGCTCGGTAGAGCGAAGTTTGGTGGGCAGAAGTTGGTTGCTGTAATAACCACCGAAGTTCCTTTCTTACACCACCGCGAGTCCGATGCGTAATCACACGTTATTTTAGCATTCTCCGCAAGAAGCTCCGTTGTTGAACAGAGCCGTGCGTAAGGCCGCTGTCATTATACCATACCCCGCCGAGTAGAGATCTCCGTACCCACAAGCTCCGCCTGAATAAACAAAAATCATCCGTTTTCATCAAGAAACTGATAAACCATATGGAAATATATTTGTATGTAGTTTAAATTACCCATTGTTCCAGACAGAGCCGTGCTTAGAGGCTTTTGGAAAAGGCATTTGCCTAGGGCCCCCAAATTTTGTAAAAATTTTAAGGCCCCAAATTACAAAACAAAAAACTTTTACATGGTAGTTAACATATTCTCTTAGTTAGATTTTTATTTTCATTTGAATTTAAATTGGACTTCTGTTTAAAGTAACTAGTTTTGTGATCATTTTTGCTATATTTTAAATAAAACTATAAAGATTCTACTTCTAAAAAACTGTAAATATTTGATCACATTGGTTTTTTCTTTTATATGCTATGAGTTAGATTTATTTTATATATTTATGAGAATTTGATAAAGAAAATATAATATTTTCAATATATAGTTTATTATAGTTAATTTAAATGCTAAGATTTACATTTTTGACAGCTACCAACATTTCATTCAAAAATTTATATCTTTGTATTTATATTACAAATTCATACTTTTTGTTCATGATTTAAAAATTTTATTTTATAAAATTTTGGTGAAAAAAAATTAGAAATCATTTATATAATAATTCAAAACTTTTGAGTGTTATATATATATATATATATATATGTATATTATTAAAAATATATCATGTAAAATATATTTTTAAACTCGCCTTGGGCCTCCGAAAACCTTCGCACGGCACTGGTTCCAGAAGCGTCACTCCCTCCATAGAATGTGGCGTGACCATTGGTTAAACCAGAGGGCCTAAACGCAAGAGCATGATTAACCATGGAACCCCGTTAAGGGTTTTTAATGAGTATTTTAGTAATAAATGTAGATTAAGAACTTTTGTTAAGAAAAGTTTAGTTTAATTGCTCCAATGAGTAAGTTTAGTCTAAAAATTCCACTTAAGAGCTCCCGTTAAAGATGGCCTAAGAGCTATCAAAACCGCCAATCCAGCTAGAGACTTTACTAGTTAAACAAAGTCTTCTGTCCCTAACCTTGTTTTTTTAATGGTAAAAGTCTTTAACCTTGCTGGGTCCATATAACTACCATCAAAGAGCCCCGGAATCGATTACTGATTTTTGTCATTATTGATAAGTTAACGAAACACACAACAAAGACCTGTAAATTTAAAGGAGAAAACGAGATTGTTTTACTATAGTAAGAAAATGAAACCTAGTTTGGCAAAGACAGACTAATGCATTATGCATGCCACGCATCAATAATTTAACCCATTGTTTAATGGTCATACACATGTCTTGTCTTCATTTTTTTCTGATATTTAAAGTGTTTATTAATTAGTAGTAAAAGGATAAACGGGTACATAATTATATTATTATATATGATAACATTTTACATGCTAATGTTCTAATTTTTCTTAACATTTAGCGGTACATTAGTTTAGTTATGCTCTGGTTTCAAACCTACTGGTAAAAGTAATCAATCCTGAAGATGCAAAAATCTCCCAAACAACAATTAAATGAAAAGTCCGATCTGCAAAAACAAGAGAGAAAGAGAATATTTCTCTCGAGGGTCTATCCCCTAATACCTTTAACCTAGCCGCCGCAACCTAAAACTCAACCACCACGGTGGCCGGACGCCTCTGCTCCAGTCGCCACCCCACCACTTCGTTCGTCTTTCTCAACAATAAAATGAAGTTGAAAAGATTCCAAACTTTTGAAACCAACAATATTTTCTAGAGTTCAACCCAAAGTAATTCAAACGAATAATAATCATCCGGAGGACAATAAAAATCCTCCATAAAACAAAACAAACCATAACCAAGAGGCTTTCTTTTTATTTTTATTTGTATTCATGATAAAGATTTACAAAAACAAGTCTTACCATCCAAGTCGTTGTAGTATAGTGGTAAGTATTCCCGCCTGTCACGCGGGTGACCCGGGTTCGATACCCGGCAACGGCGTATTAGTTTTTACGTGACTATTTTACGTACGGGCCCCATAGTTTTGTTGAACCTGTGGGTCTTCCTCACGAAGTCGAAGCCCCAATCAGCACATCATTGAGGCCGAAGAGATTTTTCTTATCATGTTCAATGATGATGTGTTGAGAAT
The DNA here is from genome assembly GCF_020379485.1 of Brassica napus. NCBI lineage: Eukaryota > Viridiplantae > Streptophyta > Magnoliopsida > Brassicales > Brassicaceae > Brassica > Brassica napus. The sequence goes on from NC_063439.1 coordinate 8,491,948, forward strand.
GAAAAGTATGATAGTGATGAGCATTGAAGAAGGCTTGTAACTTGAAGACTCCATCAAGTTTTGTTCGAGTGAGTCAAACAGATACCATGAATCCAAATTTCCAATTAACTCAAAAAAGAGAGACAAAACTGGAAAAATAGTCTGGAAACTTGGGAAATCTCAAAGGCAACATCCATGAAACAAATGAACATATTATATAACCTAAAGGCAAAAATCAAAGAGAGAAATTATGCTACGGCAACATCTTGTCTTTTTAATGGACAGACAAAAGATAGAGAATGAAGGAAAATAACAAAGTTCATTCAACAACACCAGTCATTTAAGCAGCTGCCTGAATCGGCGGTCCATTTGATCTGTTGAAACCACCACGGCCTCCTCCTCTTCCGCGACCTCCCCTTCCACGGCCACCTCCTGTTTCAACAACTTTTTCACATTAAAAACTAATGGTCATACTGATTAAAAACATTATGTATTGAGAAAACAATGGGATTTTAAAACATCATCGTACCACGGCCTTGAGGAGGAGCATCATGTCCATAATCCTGTTGAGGGGCAGGATTGTATCCATAGTCTCCTCCATGTTGTTGAGCTTCATAGTATGGTTGGGAACCATTGTATCCTCCTCTTCCACGACCACCACCACCACGTCGTCCTCCTCTCCCGCGGCCTCCTCTTCCTCTACCAGATGCCCGCTCAGGCTCCACACCACCATCATCATACTCATGATACTGTGGAGGAGGAGCATTGTTTCCATAGTCTCCTCCATCTTGTTGAGCTTCATAGTAAGGTGGAAGTCCACTGAGACCTCCTCTTCCACGACCACCACGTCCTCCACCTCTCCCGCGGCCTCCTCTTCCTCTACCAGATGGACGCTCAGGTTCCATACCTCCGTCATCATACTCAACGTTCACATATCCATCCCCTGACACAAGCAAAACCACAAAATTGGAACGCTTGTCCACAGCTGAAGATGAAACAAAGGTTTTGGAAAGGAAATTGCGATCCTACCTCTGCCACCTCTTCCCCGACCACCCCTTCCTCGGCCTCTTCTTGCTCTGCCTCTTGGTGATCCATCTAAAACAGATATATACAGATGACAAATTTATCAAAAAACGACAAGAAGCAGGGAGCTTGAAAACATTCATTTAAAGAGAGGTTGTAATACCTCTGCCTTCGTAATCAATCTCAGCTAATGGCTTCACCATCTCAATAGGAATCGGAGGCTGGTATCTGCAATATTATTTAGTCAGTTACCATTAGCATTAGAGACAACGTACCTCTCTACAAAGAATCCTACTTGAGACAAAGAACCTTTGTGATTACAAAAAAAAACAAAAATCACTGGAAAAACTCACCCAACAGAGGATGTGTTGAGCTCCTTCTTCGAAAGCGTTATAGTGATCAACGACACATGCCTTGTCGTCTCAATTCTTCAGGATAAAATAACAAGAAAATTAACAACCAAGATTAAGAGCACGGCAATGTAATACAAGTCCTAGCACTAATGAAAATATCAATCAACTTACGGAAGAAGGCCTTCCTCTTTAGGCTCCCAGGTATCAGTTATGTCTGTGGATCCAATAGATGTGTGCTGGTGAAGACCAGGAATCCTTCTCTGCAATGATTATTACAAGAAAATGTCCAGATACAATAGACCCCCCACATTTGTAATCATGACCAGCGAAACCACAAAAACAAACCTTAATCAACTCAACAATGTTCACACTCTTGTTGATAGCTCTTCCCATTGCCTTGAAAATAACTTCATCCGATCCTTTTTCCTATATTATATATAAACAAATCCGTTAAGACGCAAACACGACAGGTTTTGTAATAAAAATCGGAATCAAAGACAAGACCACACAATTATACATTTATTGACAGAATCATTGTAATAACAAAACCACACCACAGATGACATAATTAATAGACTAAAAAGGTACAAATATTACGACAAGCACATAGTTAACACACAATTACAAAAATTCGTGTTTAGATTTTCTACTGAATCAGACACGAAATGTAATAACATAAATGCTACTTAAGTGTCCGAATAATGAATCAAACACAAACGTATCTATCTCAGATTCAACGAAGAAACACACAATACCTGAAGAAGAGCCATGGCATAGGTGATGCAGTTTCGCGCCCTACCGGTACTGGTGATGCGAATCTCGTTCTCAGCAATCGGAGTCTCATCCTTCGGCTTCGCAACGCGCTCATACATGTCCATCTGAACAATAACACACAAAAATCAGAAGAGCCCTTCTCGGAAACAAATTCGTTCACGAAGGTTGATACAAAACTGATTCAGAACAGGCTTTTCTTATAATAATCCTCACGAATCGATTTACCTTGTGTGACTGTTGGGGTTAGATCCTTGGAAACCCTAGTAGATTCGGATAAGTAAGGAATTAGAGCGGTTTTGTACAAGGCGCCCTCTCATATATAACAGCCGCACGCACCAGTGAACTGCCCTAATTGATTCCCGGTTTGCAAAATTTTACTTTTAACCGGTTCGAACCGAACCGCGGATAGGACATAATTTTCCTCAGTTTTGATTTATTGTGAAATTGAGCATCATAGTATTATTAACACACGAACTTTTTAATTTGCTTAAATTCCCTTTACGGAAATTAATGGCTACTTGTTTTGTTTAATGTTATTTTATTCATCAAATCATTGTCTCTTTATGCTATAAATAATAAACCAATTAACAAACGAATATCTCAAATCGTATTCCTGCAACTTTTTCGGTTTACTAGCACCTGTTCTTGTACCCGTCCGCCGGTTAGTTAAAATGGTCAAGCTCAGCATTCGTGGTGAAGTGTATGATAGGACATGATTTTCCTCAGTCCTGGAAAGATTATCCAACTAGACAAAAAGAAGCAGGAAATGGTCAACAAATGGTGTCTGTGGGCTAAAGAAGTCTATAAATGGACTTTTGGACTTTTTCATACAAGATATAAATAAAGTGATTGACAAAACCCACATCTTACTTGTAATGGCAAAAAAGAAGAAGGAAAAATCTCCGTTCTCCGTATCATAATCAAATGTCATCATCTCTATCTACTGTATAAGCGACTTTCATTCTATAATGGTAGGTTTGGAAACGAAAACAAGGATAAATCTATCAACCATTGCATTTTAAGCCTAAACAATTGATTAACTATTTTAGTAAGCATAATTAATGTTTTTTTTATAAAAAAAATTGATAACTAAATACCATATGTTAAAACTTTGGTCAAATATTAAAATGCATATAAGATACTGAAAATTGTGAACATGCATGATTGTATGCTTCTGTGCCGTTCAGATTATTTCTTTACAGACAAACTGTGGAGAATTAAATATGTCTAGTACATAATGTGTGAGTTTGAGGCAGCATAAAAAGTACTACTAGTAAGATGGCTGCGTTAGGAATGAAAGGAAGGTGTCCTGTATCTTTGCTTCTCGTGGTTTAACCAGAGGATCAATGGTGTTTTTCCATCCTTCAAAATCTATGGGAGAACCAGCATCGGGGAGCCCGAACCCATTCACATAGAAGGTTGGTGTTGCGGAAACTCCTCTTGAAACGCTATACTGCAAAACATAACAAAGGCAAAACAATCTTTGGAGTGGGCAAAACTTATTATGAAAAGTAATGACAGAAAGCAAGCAAGGCAACTCAAGCTTCTACTGCAAGTCTGCAAACTAAAATAACGACTAGTGAGTCGTAACTATGCAGTGAAGGATCCATATCACTACATGAGCAAAATAATACAGAGGACCTAATAGAATAAGCCATTTTCATTTACTTGACTAGAGTGAAAGATATTAATCTATATAAAACTGAGAAGATTAAGAAGCTGAAGGGATCACCTTGAAGGAAACCCTAGTGGCAAGATCAGATTTTGAGTTGCGGAAGCCAGATTTAAGAGGGTAATGAAATGAGCTACCTAATGTAACTGTCCCCAGTTTGACTAATTTGTCCACAACAGCGGGTCTTGGCATGTATTGTGTTTGCGAGTTGTAGAACAACGCCTGTTAAAACAATAAACCATAACTAATGACCATAGACAAGGGCATCATTACACCACAGCGAAACAGAACAAAGAAACAGAACCGCCGATATAAAATTTCCTCTGTTTGATACATGCAAAGTTTGGATTTCTAAATAACACTAATCGAACCTGGTGCTTGAAGATCCCTTCCAGAAAACTGAACGTGGCATTGGCGTTTATGGTATCCACAATGTGTAACGCCCGAGATACTACAAACGCATTGTCATGGAACCTGCATGGTCCAAAACACACGAAACATAAATTGTAATAAGACGGAAAATCAAATAGGAAGACAAGAAAATCAAACACTGACGGCAACGGCATGAGGTGAAGAACAAGAGCAACGCGAGATCCGTAGTGATCAACCGCTAGCTTTAGCGGTTCCCAAGCGTCTCCGCAATCGGGGCAAACCGGGTCAAAATACGCTTCGATAAGTATCGTATCCGGTTCGATCTTGCGACCCGGTGGATACACGAATCCATCGCGTCTCGACGGAGGTAGTAGTTGCTGCGCTTGTACGCTTGTTCCGACGAGCAAAGCAGCGAACAATAAAGCCGTTCGAATCATTTTCGCTCTCCCTCGGTCTCTGGATCGATTTCTCTTACAAGAAGAGATTAAAGAAGAAATCAACGGCCAAGATTACTCGGAAGCTAAGTGAGACCCAGTCTTTCATTGCTAGCCGTTGATTTCCAATTTGGGTGACGTGGCGTACATTGTATCTGATTTTCATTTTTAGCCGTTGTTTTAGTTATGCTGACGTGGCGGAATCTGGTGGCGTGGACGGTTTATGATACAAAGTGATTAATGTTAAGCGGGGAAGTTTTTTTTTTTTTTTTGTCAAAGCAATGACAAAACAAGTTCTTCCACTGATAGAGAAGATCCCTCAAACGATCCTTGGATTCTTAGAATCTTCTCCTTCGTGTTGGTCTTCTTCTCTATCAAAGACGACGCAAGCTCATGCTCGTATACTCAAATCCGGAGCCCAGAACGATGGCTACATCTCCGCAAAGCTCATCGCTTCCTACTCGAACTATAGCTGCTTCGACCATGCGAATCTCATCTTGCAATCGATTCCGGATCCAAATGTCTACACTTTCTCGTCTCTTATATACGCGTTAACTAAAGCGAAGCTTTACTCTCAATCGCTCGGCGTGTTTTCTCGGATGTTCTCTCGCGGGTTGATCCCAGATACCCACGTTCTTCCGAATTTGTTCAAAGTCTGTGCTGAGTTATCGGCTTTTAGAGCTGGTAAACAGATTCATTGTGTGGCGTGTGCGTTGGGGTTGGATGGGGATGGGTTCGTTCAGGGTTCTTTGTTTCATATGTACATGAGGTGCGGTAAGATGGGTGATGCACGCAAGGTGTTCGATAGAATGTCTAACAGAGATGTTGTGACTTGCAGTGCTTTGCTTTGTGGGTATGCGAGAAAGGGTTGTTTAGAAGAGGTGGTTCGTGTTCTAGCTGAGATGGAAAGTTCTGGTATTGAACCGAATATAGTGTCTTGGAATGGGATTCTTAGTGGGTTTAATCGTAGCGGGTATCATAAGGAAGCAGTGGTGATGTTCCAGAAGATGCATCATCTGGGTTTTCTACCTGATGAGATTGCTGTTTCAAGTGTTCTGCCTTCTGTTGGAGACTCGGAGAGGCTTGATATAGGGAGGCAGATTCATGGGTATGCGATTAAACAGGGTTTGCTGAAGGATAAATGTGTTATTAGTGCGATGATTGATATGTACGGGAAGTCTGGTCATGTCTATGGGATTATACAACTTTTTGAACAGTTTAAGCTGATGGAGACCGGGGTCTGCAATGCATGCATTACAGGGTTGTCACGAAATGGTCTTGTTGACAAGGCGCTTGAGATGTTTGAGTTATTCAAGGAGCAGAAGATGGAGTTAAATGTGGTTTCATGGACTTCAATTATAGCAGGGTGTGCACAGAATGGGAAAGATATTGAAGCCTTGGAACTGTTTAGAGAGATGCAGGTTGCTGGAGTGAAGCCAAACCGTGTAACAATCCCTTCCCTGCTTCCAGCGTGTGGAAATATAGCAGCTTTGGTTCATGGGAGATCGGCTCATGGATTTGCTGTACGGGTCCACCTTCTGGATGATGTTCATGTAGGGAGCGCTCTGATTGACATGTATGCCAAATGTGGAAGAATCAACATGTCTCAGGTTGTCTTTGATATGATGCCCACGAGAAACTTAGTCTGCTGGAATTCATTGATGAGTGGATACTCGATGCACGGGAAGGCCAAGGAAGTCATGAGCATATTTGAATCTCTCGTGAGAACCAGGTTAAAGCCTGACTTCATCAGCTTTACAAGCTTATTATCAGCATGTAGTCAAGTAGGTTTAACCGATGAGGGATGGAAATATTTCGGCATGATGACTGAGGAATATGGGATTAAACCGAGGCTGGAACATTATTCTTGCATGGTAAGCCTTCTTGGACGCGCAGGGAAGTTGCAAGAAGCATATGATTTGGTAAAAGAGATGCCTTTGGAGCCAGACTCCTGCGTCTGGGGAGCTTTGCTAAACTCTTGCAGACTTCAAAACAATGTAGATTTAGCTGAGATCGCAGCAGAGAAACTTTTCGTTCTAGAACCCGAAAACCCAGGGAGTTACGTTCTATTGTCCAATATATACGCAGCTAAAGGCATGTGGGAAGAAGTAGACAGTATTAGAAACAAGATGGAGAGTCTGGGGCTGAAGAAGAACCCGGGATGCAGCTGGATCCAAGTGAAGAACAAAGTGTACACGCTTCTTGCTGGTGACAAGTCGCATCCGCAGATAGATCAGATAACAGAGAAGATGGATGAGATTAGCAAAGAGATGAGGAGAGCTGGTCATCTCCCAAATTTGGATTTTGCTCTGCAAGATGTGGAGGAGCAAGAGCAAGAGCAGGCATTATGGGGACACAGCGAGAAACTAGCAGTAGTTTTTGGTCTTCTGAACACACCGGACGGTACACCACTTCAGGTGATAAAGAACCTTAGGATATGCGGAGATTGCCACTCAGTCATTAAGTTTATATCGGGCTACGCAGGTAGAGAGATCTTCGTTAGGGATACGAATAGGTTTCATCACTTTAAAGATGGTGTTTGTTCTTGTGGAGATTTCTGGTAATATTTTAAGGGATTTTTTTTTGCTATTAAAGATGTTGGATCATCATGTTGTTTCTACTATACAAGCTAATTAGAAGCTTATGAATAAAAAACTACAGAAGACATTTCGGTTTAGTTTCGGGTTCGGTTTGGGTTCAGTTTGGTTTGGGTAATTTGGATTTTATAAAACTCAAACCAATTAAAACCAAAGTAGCTTTGGTTTGGGTTCGGTTTGGGTTTAATTCGGTTCGGTTCAGTTCGGTTTGGTTTAGATTTAGTTCGGTTTACATTATTATGGTCTAGTTTGGTTCGGTGTAGTTCGGATTGGTTATAAAATATGAAGGCATCAGTTTTATACTTTTATTAAAAAATAATCAACTCATAAACGATAGATTGAGAATATAAAAACGTATGCTACATGATTTTATATATAATAGTATTATTTGAATCGTATTTATAATTTTTTTTAAGGGATTTTTGCAAAATTGACCTACAACTTAAAGTCAAACACAAAACTAACCTCCTTTTTTTTTGAAAATTGGTTTTGCCCTATTCACCCCACAAGTTCATATAATTTACGAAAATGCCATCAATTTTTTTTTTTTTTTTCGAAAATGACATTTTTACTCTCTCACCCTCATCATCTTCAAGTAATTACAAGATTGCCATTGTCATCAATACCACAACCACCATGAACAACCAATTTGAAGCTCTTAATGCTCCCAAAATCGATTTACCCTTCTTCTTTTTCCATTCTTGTGAACTAAACACAACATATCTCTCACTTTCTCTCCACAATAAGCTAAAAAACCCAAGATTTTGATTCTAAAATTTTTATGGTTCATAGAGTCATAGAAGCTAACGATTATGGGTGGGTGACTTCCGTTTGTGATTCTGTGTGCTTGGAGAAGCCTTATGTATGCTAAGGAACTTATCTCACCAATTTAAGGTATGACATCGAGTTTTTTTCCAGATCTGTTCGTCAGACGACTTACTTGGGAAGTCGTCTGGCTGTAGACGACTTACCTTTCAGTCGTCTGGCTGTAGACGACTTACCTGGAAGTCGTCTGGTCAACGCAGAGGTTATTTTTGCAATTGACTTTGAAATCTGTAACCTCAGACGACTGAAAGTTAAGTCGTCTACTATTGTTTGGTTTCAAAAAAAATTCCAAAGAACCTAGACGACTTACATTTCAGTCGTCATAGGTTAGTTTTACATTTGACTGGATAATTTCAGAAGTTTGACTTCCCCAGACGACTTACATTTCAGTCGTCTGGCGAAAATTAAAATAATAATATTTTTTTAAAGTAAACGACTTACAATTAAGTAGTCATAGGTTAGTTTTGCAATTGAAAAAAAAAACTTCAAGATTTAATTATACACAGACGACTTATAATTCAGTCGTCCACCAGACGACTTAATTGTAAGTCGTCCAGGATTTTTTTCTGAGATTCTGGTCAAACCTCGTAAATCCTGGACGACTTACATTTCAGTCGTCTCGTGGACGACTGAATTATAAGTCGTCTGTATATAATTAAATCTTGAAGTTTTTTTTTTCAATTGCAAAACTAACCTATGACGACTTAACTGTAAGTCGTCTACTTTTAAAAAAATATTATTATTTTAATTTTCACTAGACGACTGAAATGTAAGTCGTCCAAAAAGTCAAACTTCTGAAATAATCCAGTCAAATGCAAAACTAACCTCTGACGACTGAAATGTAAGTCGTCTAGCTTTTTTGGAGTTTTTTTTTAACCAAACAATAGTAGACGACTTAACTTTCAGTCGTCCGAAATAACAGATTTCAAAGTCAATTGCAAAAATAACCTCTGCGTTGACCAGACGACATATAGTTTAGTCGTCTAGACAACTTAGATTGAAGTCGTCCGCGTCTTCTCCACTAGTTTTTAAGTCTTCTACGTTAGTTTTTGAATAACTTGTATTTTTAAGAGTGATAAGTAACTTCAAGATATGTAAAACTCATATTTACAAAATATGTTCTCTCCCTTAGTTTTACTAAATTTGACTAAGTTTTTCAATGCAAACTTATAAAAAATATGATATGCTTTGACTAGTTACTATTGTTTGTTTCCATCTCTTACCAACATTCTTGTTTATTAAGATGAGAAAAAGGCGATTGGAGTTTATTATTGCATATGAGAGATCCAAAGATAAGAAAAAGGCCACTGAAGTCTATTATTTCATTGATTTGTAAATGTGTAAACACATTGTTAGCACATTTAATACATCTTGGAAAACATTATTACTGATTTTACAAAAAATTCACAACTAAAAGAGTATACATGCAATTCACAAAACAGACCACAAATAAAACTATTATAGATCATTCATCTACAAAGACAAGCTTGGATTCCACTTGAGTAGACAAGACCAGACAACTTTTAAGAAGTCCAGACGACTTCTAAGAAGTCCAGAAGACTTCCAGGAAGTTCAGACGACTTTGCCAGAAGACTTTTAGGAAGTTCAGACGACTTCCAGACGACTTTACAGGAAGTCCAGACGACTTTTAGGAAGTCCAGACGACTTCCAGACGACTTCCAGACGACTTCCAGACGACTTCCAGACGACTTCCAGACGACTAACAAGTAAGTCGTCCCAGAAGTCTTCCAGATCTGAAAAACCTGCATATTAAATCCAGATCTGAAAAACCTGCATATTCAAAAACGTTCAAAAGGCTTAAAAACAGAAAAAATGAGTGGAAGATTAGATAAATCTACCTTTACAGAACACACAAAAATGCATATCTAAAAATAATAGATCTACCTTTAAATTAGTGGAAGATGATGAGTACCATCTAATTAAAAACCTGCAAGAAAAAAAAATAGATTAGTAACAAAGACATGAGACAAAATTGAAAAATTCATATAAAGTTTGGTGTTTTCAAGTCAAAAAGATTAGAGTGGGTTTGGAGAGTTTTAGTTTGGGAAAAAAGTAAGAACTTTATACAACAAGAAGTTACCAAATGAAAAAAAATCAGACATAAGAACTTACCAAAACGCTCAGAAAAATCCAGACGACTTCCTAGAAGTCCAGACGACTTCCTGGAAGCCCAGACGACTTCCTGGAAGCCCAGACGACTTCCTGGAAGTCCAGATGACTTTGTCAGAAGACTTCCAAGAAGTCCAGACGACTTCCAGACGACTTCCAGACGACTAACAGGTAAGTCGTCCCAGAAGTCTTCCAGATCTGAAAAACCTGCACATCAAATCCAGATCTGAAAAACCTGCATATCCAAAAACGTTCAAATGACTTAAAAATAGAGAAAATGAGTGGAAGATTAGATAAATCTACATTTATAGAACACACAAAAATACATATCTAAAATTAATAGATCTACCTCTAAATTAGTGGAAGATGAGTACCATTTGATTAAAAACCTGCAAAAGAGATAGATTAGTAAGAAATACATGAGACAAAACTGAAAAATTCATATAAAGTTTGGTGTTTTCAAGTCAAAGAGATTAGAGAGAGGTTGGAGAGTTTTAGAATGATGAACATTACATTTTTGTTGCAACCATTTGAGAGGATGAGAGAGAATGTGTAAATTTTTCTTTATATAGGGAGACAAAAAATCCAATTAGATTAAATATTTTTGACTCAGACGACTTCCTGGACGACTTACATTTCAGTCGTCTGGTGAAGAAATTAAAACAGACGACTTACATGTAAGTCATCCAGAAGAGTTTAATATTTTTAGCGGGAAATTAAATATTTTTAGCGGAAAACTAAAATAGAAGACTTTCCAGACGACTTACAAGTAAGTCGTCTGGACGACTGAAATATACGTCGTCCGGGTAAATTATTCAACAGACGACTGAAATATAAGTCGTCCACAACCTAAACATAACCCCTAAACTTAATTATCTAATTAAACACTTCATAAAACCAAATCAAACTTGAAAAATGTTTACTATACACAGAAATAAACACATATAGGTGAAAACTAATTTTTGAAAAAAACATTTTAGTTTTCCAAAATCTAACCCTAACAATACATACAATACTACAACATATGTTTGTCAAACTCCTAAACCAAAGTATTTCATGATTCACTACTTCCACTCATCTATCTTCAAAACAAATCAATTTTATCATATCTTAATTTATATCAGTTAAAACTGTTTATAATTACTTGATTTTTATTTTTTACGCATCAAAATTTTTTTTACAAGATTTATAAATTATTTTTAAAATAAACTGGTACCAGACGACTTATACTTCAGTCGTCCAGACGACTTCCAACATCTCAGACAACTCAGACGATTTACGGGGGCTATATTCGTAAAAATGGCTTCTGTTTTTTTGTTTGGTCACAAGGGGCTGAGCTGTAATTTCACTAGGCTTTTAGGTTAGTTTTGCATTTGATTCAAGTTTGGGTATAGGTTTGGGATTAAAATCAAGTTGTGGGTTAGTTTTGGCAAAAACCCCTTTTTTTAAAGATATGAAAGTTATGAAAAAATAAAAAACGAAACTTTAACTAAAATTTGCAATATGTTAATAATATATATATATATATATCGTATATATTTTTAATATATATATATTGGATTATCGGTTTGGTTCGGTTTGGTTCGGTTTAAACCCAAACCAAACCGTTCGGGTTGAGTAAAACATAAACCAATTGGGTTACATAAAGAGCACGGTCTAGTTTGGTTCGGTTTAACTTCGGTTTGGTTGGTTCGGTTCGGTTTGGGTTTTTTGCCCATCCCTAGAAGATATTGTGCATGATAGTTTCAAAACTTTGGTTCATAACATATGGTTCTTATTAACTCATTATAAGCTTTATGAGCGGTTAATTATTACATATATTAATAAGCTGTCACAAAGCCCGTCTAGCTCAGTTGGTAGAGCGCAAGGCTCTTAACCTTGTGGTCGTGGGTTCGAGCCCCACGGTGGGCGCTTGATATTTTTTTCCCCTGAGAAATTTAAATGAAATATCTCCCAAAAAGGACAAAAACTTTTCGATCTGAAAATAATAATTTTTGATTTTCAGGAAAATAATAAATGGTCAGATATCATCCAACCACGTTTTCACAGAGAGCCACAGCATCACAGTTGAATACATCGCAGTTTCTCTCTCTCTCTCTCTCTCTCTCTCTCTCTCTCTCTCTCTCTCTCTCTCTCTCTGCTTGAATCGATTTGTTCCAGGTACGTGATTTGTTCATCAGATCTTCCATCATCGCTATTCGATTATGTCTTCTTCCTCACTTTCACGAGCTCGAATGTTGTGATCGGATCGAATTTTCTATCGATTTGGTTTCATTTTTTGATATGGATCTGTTCCAGCCTCGCGTTTTGTTAACAGGGATTGTGGAGCGGTTTGATTTGATTTCGATCTGTGACAATGGTGGCTGCTGGAATCGACATGGATGAAGGAGCTCTCGAGATCGGAATGGGTAAGTAGTTGATTTTTGATTGTGATCTGTAGATGCCGATCATGGATCACGTATTCTCTAAAACGTTGGATGATGTAGACGGCTTTCTTCGTTGAATCACATATCAATCGTTTTCTGTAGCTGATGTTATCTTTGCGAGAGTCTGATTTGAGAATCTTTTGAAAATGTGTAGAGTACAGAACTGTCTCAGGTGTTGCAGGACCCTTGGTCATCCTTGAAAAAGTGAAGGTAGGATCATTGATAAGGACAAGCTTTGCCATTGATATATTGAATCCTATCTTTGCTATAAGAATGTTTATAATGTCCCTGCAGGGTCCAAAGTACCAGGAGATTGTTAATATTCGCCTAGGAGATGGATCTATGAGACGTGGTCAGGTCTTGGAGGTTGATGGCAAGAAAGCTGTTGTCCAGGTTCATGGTTCTTCTGTCTTACTCTTAACTTGATTTCTGCATTACACTTAAGCACATGTTGTACAGTTTTGCTTGTCCTGAATAAATTAATTCATCTAATGATTTTAGGTTTTTGAAGGAACATCCGGAATTGACAACAAATTTACCACCGTGCAATTCACTGGAGAGGTATTTATTTTTAGTCTTGTTCACTTAAAACTAAGAACTGAGAACTGCTATAGTTTTTTTGTTTTGACATTTTTGTTCATGGTATGTGTTTTTAGGTTTTGAAGACCCCTGTATCACAGGACATGCTTGGCCGCATTTTTAACGGCTCAGGAAAGCCAATTGATAATGGCCCTCCTATTTTGCCAGAGGCTTACCTTGATATCTCTGGTGAGTGTTTATTTGCCTCATTGTGTGATCTCTGAAACCAAACTTTTGTTGTTGTTTTAATTGTGTCGGTGAATAATATTTACAGGAAGTTCAATCAACCCCAGTGAAAGAACTTACCCTGAAGAGATGATTCAAACTGGGATTTCTACCATTGATGTCATGAACTCGATCGCTCGTGGACAGAAGATTCCTCTTTTCTCTGCTGCTGGTCTACCTCATAACGAAATCGCTGCTCAAATTTGTCGTCAGGATGGTCTTGTTAAGCGGTTGGAAAAGACTGAGAACCTAATTGAGGTAATCATTTGCCCCATTAACCATCACTAAAGTACTTTTATGTTTTAAGGATCATGCTTAAGTGTAAGTGTGTCTGTGTGTACATTCACTTTCTAACTAATGTATAAGGATGTGAGCATCTCTTCAAATCCGTATGGCATGTAAAGAGCTATATTTTGTAATACCATTGACTATTTAAGCATACTTCTGTGGGAATTGAGTGTCTGATTAGTTGGTTGCCTCGTGAAATCCTTTGATCTCTTCCCTTGTGTTTTTCCAGGATCATGGAGAGGACAATTTTGCAATTGTCTTCGCAGCTATGGGTGTAAACATGGAGACAGCTCAGTTCTTCAAGCGTGATTTTGAAGAAAATGGATCAATGGAAAGGGTTACCCTTTTCCTGAACCTGGTAACTTCTTGTGATTTTTATGCTTCTTGCTGTATCTTACATGGTTGATTGTACTATTATGTTGTATTGACATTTATTATGTGTTTCACTCCTACAGGCAAATGACCCGACCATCGAGAGAATCATCACTCCTCGAATTGCCCTGACAACCGCAGAGTATTTAGCTTATGAATGTGGGAAGCATGTGCTTGTTATATTGACAGACATGAGTTCTTATGCAGATGCTCTTCGTGAGGTTAATTTTTTTTCACTTGTCCCATGATTCTAACTTGGTTTAGGTTTTCACACACCTCAACCAGCATGTATGTTATATTTTATTTTTTCGACAACAGCAAGCATATGTTTTCTGAAGTCTACCTTCGACATATTTTAATAAACTGTAGGTCTCTGCCGCTCGAGAAGAAGTACCTGGAAGACGTGGATATCCGGGTTATATGTACACAGATCTTGCAACTATTTATGAGCGTGCAGGGCGTATTGAAGGAAGAAAGGGTTCCATCACCCAAATCCCTATCCTGACTATGCCCAATGATGGTAAAAAGCCCTTTCATTCTTCGATACTTTTCTTTCTGATTGAACAAAGCTCATCATTATCTCTTGTTGTCATACTCAGACATCACTCACCCTACTCCGGATCTTACTGGTTACATTACCGAGGGTCAGATATATATTGACAGGCAGCTTCGCAACAGACAGGTGCGATATGCGTTACACGTTTTGTATATCTGTCATTACTTTTTTTGTACATAGATAAAAAACGTTTGCCATCCATCTACAATGATCTCTGATGTTTCTTCTGGTTCTTCCCTGAAACAGATATATCCACCCATTAACGTGCTTCCATCACTCTCTCGATTGATGAAGGTAGCCAAGCCATTCAATTATATTACCCTTAAGGATTCATAGGGATTGAAACATACTGTGACTTATTATATTAACCATCGTTCAATTTTGCAGAGTGCTATTGGTGAGGGAATGACTCGTCGTGACCATTCTGATGTGTCCAACCAGGTTCGCTATATATAAGACCTTACCCTTGTCTCTCATGTTCGTTTGGAACCATCAAACCTAATTCTCAATATTCTGTATCAATTTTCAGCTCTACGCAAACTATGCAATCGGGAAGGATGTTCAAGCCATGAAAGCTGTAGTTGGAGAAGAAGCTCTTTCTTCCGAGGATCTGGTACTTTTCTCTACTCAATCACATTCATGTTTCATATCAATACTCACAACAACAATTACTCATGACGATAGCTTCTTGTGTTGTGGTTTTGCAGCTGTACCTAGAGTTCCTGGACAAATTTGAGAGGAAGTTTGTGATGCAAGGAGCATACGATACAAGAAACATCTTCCAGTCACTTGATTTGGCATGGACACTGATCCGTATCTTCCCACGTGAGCTTCTTCACCGTATTCCTGCCAAAACTCTTGATCAATTCTACAGCCGCGATGCAACAAGCTAAGCCTTTTAAACAATCTCTATATTGCTCCATCCTCGTCTTATTTGGAACTTGAACAAGATTTGCGTGAAAACGAAAACACAAAAACTCAGAGAACCGTGAAATTTGGATTATTCGTTTGTTTTTTCATCTGTGTAATAAAGGTTTGTGTAGTAGGTAAACTACGCACGAAAACGCTATTTATAAGCCGTTGAATCATATCTTTTTGTTGTTGTGTAATAATCTATTCCTTCAGACTTTTATTACATCTATGTGCGATATGTTACATATTTGCTCTGTTCTCTTGATATAACATAGAGAAATGATTGTCTGGCTCATGAAGACCTCCAAAAATGAGTCAATGACAATCAAAATCGCGTATGGTCCAGGCCCTTTGATAATTTGGGTGTATGAATTATAGACAGTTCTTATATAAGAAGATGGCACATTTTTATATGAATAATAATGTTATAACTAATTCACAATGTATGACTGGTATAGCAGTGAGCAACAATGTCTATTTAAGCCATCCTAATGTAATCTAACAATTCCCTCTCTTTTGGTATTCTCTACTATATGAACCTCTGAATCCCAATACACTGAGCCGCATGGAAAAACAAAATCAGACAAACATCAACTCTCTTTCTCTCCAATTTTACACCATCTAGGAAACAGTATACCGTCTGTCCTGTCCAAAAAAAAAAAGAAGAAGATAATGTAAGAACCAGGAGCGAGCACGCGGTACTTTATGAAATATGAACATCGATCACAAGCTGATATAATAACCCGCACTTTGTGTAATACATATGTCTGTTTGTGTCGTATGGCTAGTGGATATGCTCTAGGAGAGGAAATTAATATTAAATGCACAGAATAGTTGATGTTAACAGCGTTTCATCACTGATGATAGGTAGTTTACTCAAAAAACCTCTAACCACCCTATTGCTCAGACAAACATAAACATAATGGGCAGACTTATGTCTGAAACATAAGGGGAGAATGGAGCGTTTACCAGCAAATCAAAGACGCTAGATTTTGTACTCGCCAACATGCATCCATTTGGTAGATGACCACTTGTTCCCTCTAATCACAGGACATCCACCTAGAATCAAATGAGGATATATATTATCAACTCCACACTCAGAATGGTATCGTTGAAAAGCAAATTTACAAAGGGTGTTTTATATGGTTATTATGATACCATGCAAGCTTGAGGGATCAAGTGTAGCATCGGGCCTCATGCTCCAGAAGAGCAAAGCATCACCCATTCTAGGCTTTACGGAAAGTCCCTTTTTACCACACGCAGAGAGCTCATTGTACCATGGTACGGAACTAAAATTCATATTGGCAGCAGGAAACACCGTTTCACCGCCTTCTTCAACATCCGACCTGTATAAAATTAGAATAAGAGTTATTTATTTTGTATAAGACAAAAAAAGAGAGAAAATACTTGAATTTGGCAGCCTTAAAAAGAATACAGTTAGAAAATAATCTTACAGATACATGAGCATTGTAGCCATGCGTTGACCTCCATTCTTAGTGTTGAACTCGTCAACAAAGTAATCATAGTGTGGTTCATACTTTTGGCCTTCTTCGTAGTGAAGCACTTGAAGTCCTTCCCCATGATCTGCACATTCCAAAATCATAAACTCATAATTCATAATGCAGAAGAAATTTGATATTCTCATTTTGACACTACTTAGATATATAACAAATGCCTCTGTGCAAGATTAAAAACCTCAGAGAAAATGATTAATCTATTGAAAAATCACTCATACCTGCTGGAATAAAGGTGTAATCTGCAATTCTTTTCTCAATGGTCTTAATGATTTTGTCCCTTCCTCTCCTAAGGAAAGTCCCTGAGCTTGTTCTCACCCTGAATGCGTTTATAAATTCACAAATCATCAGAACAATCCACAATGCTTTCCAAATTAAAAAAAAAAAACTTTTTTACTTCTCTCAGACAGCAAGCAGCGTCATTATCATCCATGGAGAAAGGAAAGGAAAGCGAACCTGCTGTCTTTGCTCTTGCCGGTTTCGCTATCAACAACAGTTGACTTCACCATATGGGGTTTGGCAAGACTGATTAAATACTCACATTCTTCTTTCGACTGGTCAATAATATCAAATAATAAATTAAATACTCTCAAAGATTCGGGTTTTTAGTTTTCAAACATGCATCAATTCAGACAATAAAAAGACATTCATTGTAATAAGAGTTTCGTTTGAAATAAGAAGACAAACCAAGAAGTTGTGGTAGACGAAAGCTCTGGGCTCCCAAGAGAGCACTTCAGTCCACTGATCTCCTCTCTTCCCAAGTCCCTCCTCACTTCTGAAAATTCAAAAAACAATTTGAATCAAAAACATTCCGACCAAACAAAATAATCTCAGACAAGTCGAAGATTCGGACAGCACCTCTCAGTTGCAGCTCGTCGGAAATAAGAGAGATCCATGGGAGAAGATTCGTCGTTGTTATTAATGGGAAGAGAGAAAACCCCAAAGGCCAAAAGCATCAAGAGAACAATCGTTAACATGAAAAGCATAAACAGAACCAGCATCAATGTCGACCATTTCCTCGCCTGTAATAATCTCTGCGACTGTCTCACCTTCGCCATCACCCAAACAAAGATCCAACCCGAAACAAACAGCGAGAAACAAAAGTTTGTAAACCGGAGAGAGAGAGAGGAATCGATCGCAGAAGAGAATCACAAAACCCCTGGGAACGAGATGCAGAAACCAAAAATATATATAAATAAAGATCAAAATTTATTTCGCACTTCCTTTCTCTAATTTTTATCTCTGTTCCAACGCCGTCTTTACAAAAGAATTTGAAATGACATTTATATCCTTCGTTATACAATGGTCGGTCGTTGATAGATGCGGATGATTACGTAATTTCAGCTAGAATTGGTTTTTCTCAGCACAATGTTTTGTTCAAAAAAAAAAAGATCTACACATGAAATCAAACCAATGGGCTATGTTGTTGATTACTATATGTATCATCTTTGACTAAACATATATAACATTCCTCTCTTTTAATAACATAATAATTACATTTCCTTAAATAGATAATTGTTTTTAATTAGTATAGATTTCCAGACTGTTTTATAGATTGTTTTCTACTTTTCTGTTTATAGTTTTTTTGGTGAGATTTGATATTGGGGGAAGCGGTGTTTTGAATTTTGATTTTCTAACATGTTAGGCTTTTAGCTATGTTTTTACACCTAATCAGAATAATTATTAAGCTAAAAATAAATTGAGATGAGATCATTACAAAATCTGGTAATGTAATGACAAAGTTGTTGAACTTAAATCGTACTTTTATAAGTAAAAAGGGTAAAAAAAAAACTATAAATGTGACGAATCCCAAAAATCATTGTGAGGGTTGGAGAACGAGAAAGTCAATACGTGAACGGAACGTTTACAAATTACAAGTAACGTCATTAATTCGGTTTAGTAAAAACTAAATTTAAAATTTTAGAAAAGAAAAATCATCAGCTGCAGAAAATATTTGGGGTTTTAGAGCTTATTTAAATGGGCTTACTTATAGGAAGATACGGGCCTATCTAAGCCCTGGAACACAAAACTGAAAATCATTGGCGACAGTACACAACAAAAAAAGTAGGACGTGCGTACTTCGAACTATCGAAGTAACAACAGATCAAACATAATTCTGATAAAATACAATCAAATACTCTTATAAAAAACCACAGTATCGTACTCTCTCAACTCAAGTCAACCCAATCAAGATACAAACTCATGTTTGTGTTTCAATCTTATCATCAGGAAACAAAATTAATAATCTTTTCACCAAGAAACAAAAAAAACGATACTTCAATAATGAAACTCATCAAACTTGGTTAATCCAAAAAGAGGACCAAACCACTTATCGATCATTCTGTGAATGCTTATCTTCAAGAAAAGGAAACATCCATGATCATGATCGTGAACTTCGTTGTTGTTATCAAAAGGCAATTCCTGCCAGTAGATACGCTTGGACGTCTCTGGATCAAAGAGAGGCTCTCTAACCTTGACGTAACGCCGTTGTAACGACTTAGGCATATGCTCAAATGGAGGCGTTTGGGTCCCTGCTGGATAACAAAAGGGAATCAGATCCTTTAACGACACGAGCTCCTCCGTTTCCCTCTCGTTCGCCGGCCTCGGCGCGGACGGCAATATTTGACAAGAACCCAGTGATTGTTTTTTTCTGTTTCTACTGAGGTTTTGGAGTAACAACTAAAAATAAACAACATAAAAGGGTTATATGTTATGGTGATACAATTATAGAATTAATGTTGGATTAGAACTTAAATACTAGTCCTGCTGTGAAGTGTGAATTAGATGGAGAAAAGAGCATAACTAAGCGTGTGTTGTTGGGATTTCTCTTGAGAATGTCAGGTGAAATTTCCAAAGGTTAAATAATATGATCAACTCCAGGATTGAAGATGATTTACGCTTTAGAAAGGGTCTTTTCTTTTTAATTAGTCATTATGTCCAAACCGTTTGGCATTAGGATTCGTTTTAAGAATTTTTATTTTTATTTGTTAGCCAATATGCTAGGTTTGAAAAACTCAGATGTTTATTTTTATATCAAAGAGACACTTTTTCTTACAAAAGGGAGTCAGAAATCAGCATGTTCAAGCTGCTTATAGACTTCACAATGACTAAAATGGAAAATGGATGTGAGTCACAATTTTAGCTCCAGAAAGTGGTCATGAATCATATAATACGTGTAAGCGACTGTGTTCCAATGTATCGAATATATCCTTTGCCGGATACATACGTGTAAATAAAATTAGTAACTTTCTCATGAATTCTGATTTGACACATTCTATTTAAGCAATATAGATTACATCGTTAATTAGTTGAGTTTTATTCAAGAATACATGGTTTAGAAGAATATGAAAGATTAATGACACGAATACGATTATGACATTACTAAAGAAAGATTAGTGTCAATAGCCGGCTCTTATAATATACGATAAATATGGTTCAGTACGTTTTATAGTCGTTGGCTATTACAACGATTAGCCATTAAAATGACACCCACAAGTTTCAGCAGCTATATATATATATTAATCTACTAGAAAGTTTCAGTTGAATTTCCTGTTAAATATTTGATTCATTCTAAAAAACTTAAAATATATTTGATTGTATCTTGAGATGAAAACTAATGGAGTTACATCTTTGCTAGTATAAAGCATCATTGAGTTCACTTTTCATATTATTCGTTTTCAGTACAGTGTGTATATACAATAAATAGTTTTTCAAAATTTATGTTTTTAATTATTTATTAACTTAAATATTGAATTATAACCTCGTATTCCGAAAAATACATAAATTTAAACTTTGTAGAAAAAACATAGTTCGATGATAAGTTAGAAAGCAAATTACAAAACTATGACTTGAAAAAGCAAATAGGGTTTAAGCACCACCAATCAGTCGAAAATAAAACAATAGGGTTTCAGTGTTCAAAAAAAAAAAACAATAGGGTTTAAGCGTCAAAACGACGCCGCTTCAGCAAGCATTTGGACTTGCAAAGCAAATCAGACCTTGTGAATTTCTCATAGTCTCCTTTACCAAAGCCGCTCTGTGTCTCTGAGTAACCAATTCTCTCAATTGATGGCGCTAATACGATCAAAACTCCGTCTTCCTCGAACCCTCTCCTTCATCTCTCCTCATCTACCCAAACCCTTCACCACCTCCGCAACTTCTCAACACCATGACCACGAAAACGACGAATCCGCCGCCGCCACCGTCACCACCCCTGCTTCACCGTCCTTAACTCCGGAAGACACCCAAACCGTAGAAAAGCTCCACTCAATCATCAAAGACCACCACCGCAAATACCCATCAAACGACGCCGTCCTAAACCCCACCTTCACCCTCCCTTCCCTCTCCCTCACCCTCTCCCAAATCCCCGCCGCCGCAATCTCCCCCTCCGTCATCCAATCCGTGATCCAAAAATGCGCCGCCGTCCGCCACGGCATCCCCCTCCACCAGTCCCTATCTTTCTTCAACTGGGCCACTTCACAAGACCAATACCATCATCTCTCCCCTCACCCTTACAACGAAATGATCGATCTCGCCGGAAAGGCCCGCCATTTCGACCTAGCCTGGCGCCTAATCGACCTCATGAAATCGAGAAACGTCCACATCACGATGGAGACCTTCACGGTTCTGATCAGGCGCTACGTCAGAGCCGGTTTAGCCTCGGAGGCCGTCCACTGCTTTAACCGTATGGAGGATTACGGTTGTGCCCCCGATAAGATCGCCTTCTCTATCGTCATTAGTATCCTCTCTAGGAAGCGTAGAGCGAGCGAAGCTCAGTCCTTTTTCGACTCCTTGAAAGATAGGTTCGAACCCGATGTGATCGTTTACACTAACCTCGTCCGCGGCTGGTGTCGCGCCGGCGAGATCTCGGAGGCTGAGAGGGTCTTCAAGGAGATGAAAGGGGCCGGGATTGAGCCTAATGTGTATACTTACAGTATTGTGATTGATGCCTTGTGTAGATGCGGGCAGATAAGTCGTGCACACGATGTGTTCGCTGATATGATTGACTCGGGTTGTCCTCCAAACGCTATTACTTTTAATAACTTGATGAGGGTTCATGTTAAGGCTGGGAGGACGGAGAAGGTTCTGCAGGTTTATAACCAGATGAAGAAGCTGGGATGCGAGCCGGATACGATCACTTACAACTTCTTGATCGAGGCTCATTGCAGAGACGAGAATCTTGAAAACGCGGTCAAGGTGTTGAACAGTATGATCAAGAGGAAGTGCGAGGTGAATGCTTCGACTTTCAACACGATTTTTAGGTGCATTGAGAAGAAGAGGGATGTTAATGGAGCGCATAGGATGTATTCGAAGATGATGGAGGCGAAGTGCGAGGCGAATACTGTGACGTATAATATACTGATGAGGATGTTTGCTGGGTCGAAATCGACGGATATGGTGTTGAAGATGAAGAAGGAGATGGATGAGAAGGAAGTTGAGCCGAATGTGAATACTTATAGGCTTTTGGTTACGATGTTTTGTGGGATGGGGCATTGGAATAATGCTTATAAGCTGTTTAGGGAGATGGTTGAAGAGAAGTGTTTGGTGCCGAGTTTGTCTTTGTATGAGATGGTTCTTGCTCAGTTGAGGAGAGCTGGGCAGTTGAAGAAGCATGAAGAGTTGGTGGAGAAGATGGTTCAGAAGGGACTTGTTGCTCGGCCATTGTAGTAGGGAGGAACTTTACAAGCGTTGAATCAGAACTTTTTTGTTCTTTTTTATTTTAAGCAATTTTATTTTCAAACAGATGTGTTATTACTTCATTTTGTGCACAGCATTGGTTAACGAGCTTCAAGAAGTAATTGTGTACTCATTTCTTTATCCAGATATATCAGAGGATATGTTCTCTTCGTTTTCTCAGGAAATGCAAATGTTCTTGCAACAATTGCTAATAAAATCCCAAAAGATTCGCCTATTTATATAGTTTCAGTGCTCCATCCAAGGTTAATTAGGTTATTGCAAAAAAAAAACTAAATGTTAATGAATGAATATAACTATATGTCTCACATCAATATTTAGAAAATTTATAGTCTAATATATAAAAGGTTGTAGTCAATATTGTCAGTTAGTTTTGAGTTGGAAATCCATAAAACTTACGTGATATCAAAGTCATTCGATGTTGTTATCCGGTGGATGTTATTCATATGATTGACCATGCTTAAACATGACGGAAGTAGTTAATGAATGAAATAAAAGTGATAGTTGGAAAATAACTAGACCATAGAGCAACTCCTGTGAACGCATGGCAAAAACTAATGTTATGAGTTATGACTCATGTGTATAAAGTTAAACCCTGATTTCGAATTGGACCCAAAACTAAAATGCTGTTTTGGACAAAGAAGAGAAAACGGCATCAGTTTGTACCGCTTCATTGTATTTTGGTTTGGAAAATAAGGTTGTCCAAAGCTATGTTTTAGAGCATCTCTAACACATTACTATTTTCACTTTTATAATACTAGCATTTAGAGGTGAAATTGCTCCAATCTACCTCTATTTCTTCCTCTATAATAGAAATTTCTATTTTTTCCTCTATTTATAAAGGAAGAAATAGCATTTCTCTATTTTTTACTCTATATTTTAGAGATTGATATTTTAAGGGAATACATTGGAGCATATTTCATCTATATTATAGAGTTCCCCTATTTTAGAGGTGAAAATAGCAAAATACATTGGAGATGGTCTTAGGCTTTTAGCCCCTCTCCCCTCGGGCCTCCCCTAATATTATATCTTCTCTTCGCAGAATTAAGTGTGTATACATGAACGGTTTTAAAATTTATAGGACAAAACTATTACAGTTTCAAAGCCAAATATTTCATATATGTTATTGGATGATTTGAAAGTCAGATAATTGATAAAATATTAATCCTTTTTTGTCAAAAAATATTTTAAAATTTGAAGGCTAATGCGCGTGAATATTTTATTTTGTTTGTTTTCATGGCCGCCGGCTCAGTGTGTACATAGATAATCGAGGTTTCTCATGATACAAGAAAAAAATGTAGAACACCATTTAATTCAGTTGAAACATGTAACATTGAAGATTCAAAAAAGGTCCATTTTCATGGGAAAAAAAGCTCGCAAGAAAGCATTTAACAAGAGAAGACCAAGGAGAAGACGATGTCCTAGGAATCGATGTTCAATGTCAAAATGTAATAAATTGGTATATATAGATGTGTTGGAAACTATTTGGAAATGTGATGTATTATGTGACCTATATATAACATCATTTGTCGTTTATTGACCAAAAACCAAAACGACAAGTGTTCACTTTGTACGTCGCTTTCAGTCTAATAAACTATCGGTTAACTTAGCTGTTCATGTACTAATTATCTGATTTAATTAATCACATACAATTAAGCATAAGAATCATGTGGCTTCTTCTTATCCTCTAAATGCAATGTACAGCACATGTGGGATTAATAATAATAACCCATGAAAGTCAAATAAACCATTAAACTAATTCTAGAAAGAAGAAGAAGAAGACAACCAAAACAATTAGGAAACCTATGAACCAAACAGACACTTCATCGTTTAATTTTGTAAACCGGTTCAAAGTCGGTCGTGTAAGCCATCTAAAATTTATGGCATAAATGACTTCTCCGGTTTTCCGTCAACACTATATAATGACATTTAAGGTCTTTCTCCGGTTTAGCTCAGCTTTGACCAAAACCCCCTCCGTGACGTCATCAACGCTGACAGTTTCAATTGTTCTCTTCTGTTCTGATTCTCACTTTCTGAGAAATTTCAGACACAACAGAACATATAAAACCAAAACAACCTCTGTCTCGCCTCTCTATGTGAATAAATGGAAAAGGCATCCGACAACAACAACAACTCCAAGAAACTCTCGAAGATGCTTCAAAAAGCGTTATCAATTGGTCACAGTGCGGCGCCGTTTAGTCCGGTAAGAGATTTCCGTCACCACCGTACGATTTCTACGGCGAGCAGAGGATACTTCTTCTCCAGTCCGATAACACCGTTGCTTCCAACGTCGGCTAGAGCTAGGAGAAGAACCAAGAGCAACGGCGTCGTCGTCGCCGAACCCACTTCGCCTAAAGTCTCCTGCATCGGTCAGATCAAACTCGCGAAGTCGAAATGTCCGGAGATGAAAAACAGAGAACCTAAGACTAAAACTCTCGAAACGTCGTCGTCTTCTCTTGTTAAAGAGGAAGGCAAAGGAAACTGGTCGATACTAAAACGTCTCTTTTCAACGGGGAGGAATCCTTTGAAAAAATCCAGCGCCACGGCCTCTGCCGCCGTCATCGAACATCCCGTCGTGGCGGTGGAAGCAGTTACGGCGCCTTCGTTGGGTAAGATGAAGAGGTTCGCGACCAGCAGGGAATCTCTTGGTGGGTTCGATTGGAGGGTCGAGATGAAACGTCAAGGAGAGGAATCTCGACCGGATCATTACACTCCCGATGACGAAGAGACGACGATTCCATTCTCTGTAAGTATGCCTCTGACTCAGCAAGAGGGTTTGAGTTTGTATCCAAGACAGAAGAGTGAAGTTAATTTGTGGGAGAGGAGAACCGTGGATCGACCAAAACCACTTCAAGTTAAAGCTACTTATTAATTTGTCTTCGTTACTTTTCTATGTATACTTGTTTTTTTTTTTTTGGTCTCTGAACTTGGTTTCTAGTTTTCTACGTATTATTAGGTCTGAATTTTTGTGGATATATTCAACAAACAAAATAATTATACTTGTGAATAGATCAAAACTTTTTTTATTTTCGATCTAAACTATACATATATATCGAGTTTAAGAAGCGAAACATCGGCCTGTGTATTGCTTTAAGTACTTGTTATTGAATTACAACCAAGTTTTTTCATGTTTAAAAAAAAACAAGTTTTTTCATTGAACTGAACTCTAGGTTTGCTAGCAAGAGGAATAAATTCCTTAGATATCGAAGACGATCACTAGATACCATATTCTACTAACACTTTGGATTGTGGATCATACGCTATACTAGAACACCCGGCACACAAAAAAAAACCCCGAACCTTCTCAATAGAGGCTATGGCTATGGATGAAAATCTTCTCTTATGAGTTCTCAGCTCACTTGGAAAAACGGAGGCAAGAAAGATGACTAAGAGAACAACAACAACAACATAAATGTATGATACGTTGGGGAACATAAATGTTTTGTTTTCTTCTACAAGATGGACACAACCATTGGCATAACGAATCTTCTTATTGTCTCTCACAATGCCCTGAGATTTTGGGGATCTTATATGATTTAGTAAAGATTTTAATAATTTTAGGACCTAATTTTTTTTTTTACAAATTTTGGAATATAAATTCTTTGGTCTAAGACAAATGTTTAGTTAGGTTTGGTCCATGACCGGCCCTGCTTGCAATTCATCCGTATACTGGGTATACACTTGAAGCCTTTCCCAGTCAAATGGTTTTGATTACTGCCTTTTGTATTGGATAAGCTTCAATATTACTTGTGGAACAAGTTATTCATAAAGGAATTTGGATAACTAATATAATTAGAATTGGGATAAATGAGTTTCCTATATCAATATGTAATAGGATAGAAAAGAATTTCTATTGACTATATAAGTAGATCATCATGTGTGATGAATCCATAAAGAAGATAATAAGCTTGTGTTTAGTTTTGAGTTAAGTTTATAAACATAATAAAATGAAGGACTCTTTTATACAAGCTGTTCGATATTGTTCTTGGCTACTTTACCTTGAAGAATACAGGTGAATCACGCTCAAACACCGTCTGTTCAAAAGCCAAGATTATCCAAGCTCGAAGTAGTGATCTTTATCTGAGCAAAAGGTTTTATGAGAAAGTAGGGATGTTACTTAATATTTCAACATAAATCAACTCTTTAACTAAATCAAAATAACTTTGTGAATATTGAATGTTTATAATATGAACATGTAAAAAGAGTTTCTACAGAGTATCTTGAAATATGTCAAATGAGTAACCCTTATCAGCATCTCTCTTATTTTTGCCATTTTTGAATTTTTTCTTTAGATACTCATGAGGTATCTTGCATACATGTGCTTGGGGATGGTAATCAAGGACTTGGACCGCGGACCTGACCCGTAAAGATTTGCTGCAGGGAGGGATTGAACCACCATTTGGTAAGTCCGTAAAATTGTGGGCGATGGGCTCAAAGCGGGACGGGCCGAAAGCGGGATAGTCTACAGGTTAACATGCGGGATTTTGAAGACCCGCAACCCTAAGTCTCCATTTCTTCTTTCACCTAAAATATTGAGAGAGAAGGTGATTCGACGTTATGAAGCTCCGATGATGGTGGTTTCAGGGTCGATGATGCTTCCGGTCTCCCAAGCACCTTCGATCTGCACCAATGAAGCTTCTTCGAGCCATCATAAGAAGTTTGAAAACTCATTTTCCATCGAAGAAAAAGATCTAGTTCCCGCCATGGGTTCTTCATAGTTTTGCCTATATGTATTCGTTCACATTATCATACATTTTGGAGTTTTACGTTTTAGTATATATTTAACTAACTTCTATTATTCTTTTTTGTAGAAGATGAAGTTGATGGTGAAAAAGAGAAATTCTCATCTTTTTGTCGCTTGTTGGTGATAAAGTTGAAGATAAGAAGTGTGATTCAATTTGTTCAAAAAAAAAAAAAGAAGTGTGATTCAATGTTTTTTTATTTACTTTTGGGATTAGCATCTTTGATTTGGTGTTTGGTTTTATTTAATTTTGGATTCAGAAAACTAAAACCTTATGAGTTATAATATTTGGATTGAACAACTAAAGCATTGTTTATTTTTAATATGTTTGGAGTGTAACAAAAGTAACTAAACTAGTGTTTTGATCCAACTAAAATCTTCAACTAACAAGTGTATTGTCTTTTCTAGTTTAATCCTTAACTAGACTCACTTACTGATGCGTCATGAAGCTGATAAAACTTTATGAATCATGTCTTGAAATGTCCAAAAGCCATATGTTTGTTTGTAATTTTATGTTCCGCAAGCCGATCCGCAAAAGCCTACATATTTTGCAGTACGTATTTAGTAAGCCATTTTAAGGACCACAGCTTGCACGGATCTGACCTGCCATAATCTGCTCTAAGACAAATTCGCTGCGGTACGAGACGGGACAGATCAACTTGTCTGGCATTCCTACCTATGCTTTTAGGCTTTCATAAATTAAAAAACAAACTACAAATATTACAAATGGCCCATTAGCCCAAGACACTAATGTTTGTTCTCGATACCAACATATAAACTTAAGCAAACGTATTAAAAAACACTTCAAGAGTACAAGAGTTAACTGGAGGAAAAGGTGGGACCCGATAGATACTTAGATAAGAAGATAGTGACACCACGATCTATATCTACATTACATATCCCTCATGTCCTTTTCGACGTGAATCATCACGATCTGGAACTGGAATATGTTTTTGTATACAAAAATATATATTTCGACACACGATATCACTTGGCCATAATCGAGCAAAAACAAAAGGGAAATGTCTTTTGTTAGATATATATTTTCCTGGATCTAACAACAACTCAGAAAGAATCACGTGAATTCTATTATTTTATTAAGGAAAAATAAACCGTATCGACAATTGAAATTATAATGTTCATAGCATCCGACCACGCGCGTCTCCACTCTTCCCAGTTACTTCCCAACAACACTAATGCCTTTGCGACAAACTGAAAACCAATTATACCTAATGGAGCTAATTTTGATTTCTTGACGCGCCACGCACAATTCTCTTTTTTCTTTAAACTTTAAATAAATTAAAAATCAGACACTGACTCGCACTAATCAACTGCTAGCACACGCTGTCCACACCAAACTACAAAGTACATTAGTTTACAAAAGTACCCTTCTAACAGTTATGAGTTCTACTTAAAAGTGCTATAAATCCACTGTGTCTCGTCGGCGCTAAGCTTCCGGCGGATTATAAGATACCCAGATTCACTTATTTAGGCACCAAAAAAAAAACAGTAATACCAAATTAAAATTAAAATCTAAAGGAGTAGTACATTGACTGACTGACTGACCAAGCAAAATTAAAAATCCATGATAAAATAAAAATAAAAACAAACTGAGATCGGGCAAATGATAATCGTTTAAGACATAGGTTTCCGGCAGAGAATCATATGCATGGGAGAGAAAATTTCAGTTTCGCCTCCTCTGGACAAGAAATCAGCAGTCTTAAACAACATCTCATGAACATCGACGGTTCCCTTAGGCGCAACTCCAACGGCAGACAAGATCTGAACGACAACGTGGTTCCTCCAATAAGCGAGGCGACCCATCTTAAGCCTAGTCCACCACGGCTGAGCCGGTGGAGCGGCAAGATCCTTCTCCTTGACAATTTGGAACCCAACTTTCTTGGCGGCCTGGGCTATATCGGAGTAAGCCCTAAGGCCAGGAAGCGCGTCACCCCTCTCGATCCCTTGGATGACCTCCACGTGTTCCTCATCCTGGGCGTTGAACTTATCAGTGGTGACCCACTCGTACGATACATACAAAGATCCGGGTTTCAACACCCTGTAGATCTCGGCGTAGACTTCTTCCAGGTTCGGCGCGTGACACGTCGCTTCGATAGAGTACGCGCCGTCGAAGGTATTATCATCGAAGGGCATCTGGAGGAAGTTACCACACACGACCTCGCAGAGCGCGTCGAGTCCTGCTTTCCTGTTGTGGTCACGCGCTCTCTTCACCTGGTACTCGTTGATCGTGATCCCCACCACGTTGGCTCGCGAGTGGGATGCAATCGCGCGCATCGGACCTCCCACGCCGCATCCGACATCGAGGATCTTTTGACCCGGTTTCACTTGGATCAGATCTACGGCCATCTCTTCGTGGAGGCGCGTGGCGTCACGGTGGGATTTGCCTCGGATGGAAGGAGAGAAGTGGAAGGACTGTCCCCATCCCCACTCGTAGATGTCGGTGACGAGGTTGTAGAACGTGTCCACGAAGTCCGGGACTTTCTCGGCGGTTTCGATCTCTTTCGGACGGCGGAAGAACGACCAGTACTGTTTGTACTTGTCTTGAACTTTCTCCGCCGAGATGGACCCGCCCGATAGATCCAACGCTCGTTTGCCTTTACGCTCCGCTGGTCCCAGGACGCACAGGAACCAGTAGATTCCGCCGGCTACGAGAGCTCCAGTGAAGAAGAGTGCGACACTGTCTATTTTTTAAAGAGAGAGAGAGAGACGAGAGACGAGAGACGTTTTCGTTATTGCTGGTTGACAAGTCAGAAGTGATAATAAATAGATGGCAACATAAGTATTTATTTTTTGTGGATGGACTCCCTTTATTTCGCATTTAAAATTATTATTAATGAGAAGAAGCCTCTGATTTGTCCTTTGACTTGAAAAATCTATAGATTCTTCTTTTTTTTGTGAACGAGTATATCCAATGAAACAAAATATTTGAAGAAAAAAAAACGCTTAGTCAAATGAAAATTTATTGCAAACTCCACTACACGAAGTTTTCGTTTGTAATTTATCTTTTTTTTTTTGGACAACTCATTAGTAATTTATCTAAAAGAAACAAAAAGTCATTTCGTGTAATTAAAGTTTAATAATTAATCTAAAGAAACAAAACTCTATTATGTACTATTGTTTAGAAAAACTGTTCAAACGAAAAATCACTCATCAGAATTTGGAAATTAAGGCTGGAGAAATATCAAGCCTTGTGGTTCTAATGGATCTAACGGATGGAGTAGAATAAAAGTGAATCAAGCGTATTGAGTGGTATAAGTGTGGATCAAACGGATCTAGCGGTTCAAAACATATTTTGAACCGCTACATCCGGTTAGTCCACACTTGAACCGCTGGATCCGCTTGATCCACTTTTGTTCCGCTCAATCCGTTTGATCCGCAACACTTGATCCGTTTTCTCCACTCGGAGCTTCAGGCTCCGAATAGTGAAAGAGGATAAAAAGTGGTTCAAAGTAGTGTACAAATTTAAATTAATATATATAAATATTTATTATACTATTTATTTTGATAATTAAGAAAAATTATTCTTAAAAATAATTTATAAATAAATAAAATTTATCCACAATGTAATAAAAAAATTATTTCAAACATATATATTATTCTTTTATTTTTAAAATTAAATATTTATCTTATTTTGGATGATTTTAAAATTTTAATTTTGTTTATCTATTTAATTTACGATTATTTAAAAATAATAATAGTCAACATAAATATAATAAATCTTAATACATATTTAATAAATCTTAATATATATTTAATAAATATTAATATATATTTTTAACAATGATAAACTTATACATAAATAAATTTAAAGTATATATTAGTAGAATGATGAATTTAAAATATATTTTAACTATAATAAATAATAATGAATTATATAATATTACTTTATTATAAATTATAATAATATATTACATGTTAAGAAAAAAGAACCACTTGTACCATTCCAAATATGAAGGGTGTTTACTGTTACTAGTGGTTCTTAGGTTTTCTTTACAAAATGAACCATTTGTGGATCAAATTTTTTTAAAAGTGGGACATACACTTTTGTTATTATTTTTCTTGAATGGCAAATATTAGGTGGATGCTTCACAATGGTGTAGGAACCACTATTGTTCCATCTCCTATTCGAACTCTAAATTAGTAGTAACCCTTGTTCAAAAACGTTGTCGTCTAAGCGTTATTTGGAGGTTAACCGCGGCGAATATGCCTAAATCAGTATAGCTAGGCGTTGATCCGCGTAAGATCGCCTGATTTTCGCGTTGACTGTCTAATTTCCGCCTAAACCGCCTAAGTTTTTTTTTCTATCGGTGTAAAGTTTAAACCCGATTGATTATTTTTTACTTATTATTGACATATTTTGTATAATTATTTATTACTAAATAATTACAATTAGCTTTCGAACCCAAAACAAACACATAATTACTTCATTTAGGAATTTTTCGTACCAAACACACCATAATCTAAATGTTCGACGAATAAAAAAATGCTGTTTAAAATTATATATTAAAATTTTATATAATTATATCTAAGAACATGTGACATCATGTTTAAAATTAGCTAATTATATTATAAATATATTAAATTATATTTAAAACTATGTCACGTATAATCTTCGAGTACTCTCCGATCTTTTGGTAATTTGCTTGATCCGGAATTACCGTCTTATTAGCGTTTAGCGTAATTCCGAATAGGCTAGTAAGAAACTAAAACTGATCTAACATGTATTTCTTTTGACAATAAACGAAAAAGCAAAGAAGTGATGTGATGTACATGGGAGGAAGTACCGACCAGAGAAGGAGAAATCACGTGGAAGCTTCTTTTTTCTAATGAAAAGCTAGCTTTTCGAATTGTTTACAAAAGTCGATTCATTGATCTGCTCTTATTTCTTTTTGTTTTTTTGTCGTTTCTTTCTTGGCTTCTAACCAGACCACGTTACTTCAAAAGATGCTCTTTCTCCTCTTCTCTAACCTTTAGATCCCTCTCTCAAGTCTGTGCACTGTCTCATTTTTGTATCTTTCTCACTCAAAATAATTTTACTTTCTCTCTTGCGGTTTAAAATGAAAGTTGGCGCTAGTGAAATTGGTACTTTAAAACTATTAGCATTATTAGTATTCTAATCTTTACCAAAATCTTAAAGTTCTGAACGTGATTACAAAAACATTATAGAACCCAAAAACATATGTTTATATATAAGTGAACGTGATTAAATATAAATCGTACGTCACCGGCAAATACCGTATCAGCAGCAGTATTGGTGATTAAGAGGTTACGACAACTGACTCCCATGCTCTATAAAACTGAGCTTCATTAGTTGTGTATCTTGTTTTCCTCGGTAGGAACGTACACCTGCATTAGCAAGTTCATGAAGGACAAGAAGATGATGGGTCCCGACTGTCAGGTCACAAAGATACTTAAAGTGTTTGTCAAGTTTATGTTAAAAACTTTTAACAAAAAAAAGAAGAAGTTTATGTTAAAAACTTATAACACGAATATATATACTAGTTTAGTGCACAATCAAAAGTTCATAAATAAAGTATCTGGATCACCCTGTTGTTTGTCCAAGTAACGCAAACAAGATATTTTTTTTTTCATTTTGTGTTGAGAGAACATTTGACCCCAAAACTTTTACAGCTTATCGGATTTTAACCGCGTTTGCACTATATGATTCATGACGTAAAGTTTGCAGGTTTCAAAAGCAACCTAAGTATGAACTAAGTAGACCTTCATTGAAATGTTATTTATAAAGAATAATTTATCAAAGCATATATAACATAGTAAGCCTCACTTAAATATTTGTATTCTACACTCCCACCGTTTAGTTATACAATTTGTTCTTTATCTAAATTAATCTGGTATAGGTTTCGCTTCAGTCACGTGTTCAATTTTTAAAGCATTTGTTAAGTTCTTAAACCAAATATTCCTATGTATTGGTTCTCTATGTACCGAAGAATATAATGATTTTGACGTTTAATATAAAGCTCTTTCTATGCTGGCGTATTTTTCTGTTGAATGTATATATACCCTTTGTGTGGTTTCGTCTGTTTCATTCTTTCTGAATCATTTTTGTAAGGTTTCTGAAAGTTGTCCATATTGTTGGTAAATTCTAAGTGAGAGATCTTTAAAGGCAAACCTCTTACTAAAGAGTATAGTTTAACACTCATCTTCCTATGCATGCGTTTAATTGGGGAAGAGTTGGACTCGAAGAAAATGTGGAATGACCAGAACAAAAAGTTCCGAAGAGAAATCTGATAAAAACACAATTTCAATTTGTCCTTGTCAACCTCATCGAAAAATTCCAAGGCAAATCATTATATGTATGATCAAATTCAATATTTATAATCTACATATCACTGAATTACAAGTACAAACATAATATCTTTATAATAGAACATGCCCACGTATTGATGTGTAATACATGCTTTTGAGTTTTGAATGGTATAATCTGTTAAATTATTTTGCTCTTTGTTAAAAAGATACTACAAAAAAAAAATCAGAATAAGAAAGAAATCAACAATGAGTTCATCATCATGTTTGTGTAGTTAGTTATTTGTTTCAGCGATCCTTGTATCTTGTCATGAAAAGCTAACTTAATGGATGAGGCAAAGGAGGGCATGAAGAGTTATCCTGGCAAGAGAAAAGAAAACATCTAATCTATTAAAACAGGAGTACAAAATTGAATTGATCCTAACTTTTTCCTATTATTTACATTCTCATACCACTGGTTTAATAACGTGTCTTTTATAATATTCCTAAACCACAACAATAAATTCACCACACTTACCCTTAAATAACTTATTACAAAGCTGACTTTACTATTATGTGATATATTTACCATTTTGTATTTCATATATGTATCACATTTGAAACCGGTTTACTCCATTATCAATACTCAACATAGTTTGAAACTTCTAATTTATTCTTGGCCTACGAATAGTGCGCAAATTACAATCTCCATTCATTCAATCAAACCGCGATTGGATAAAAGAAATTGAACCGGCCATACCAAATAATTTTCGGTACTAAATTTATAAATTTCTTTAAAATATGGTATATTACAAAAAATATGCTAAACTATATGTAGATTTTGAAAAAAAAAACTGTTTTGTCAACCTAAACGCTATTACTCAATACCACACCAAAAAGCATGCATATAATAACTTTAAGATCGATTTTCCAAATTACGTAGTATCTTTTTCTTTTAATTACTTAGTATCTAACTTATTATCTTTCCTAAAACTCAACTATATTCCAAGATTTATCCTTTAGCTCAAAGAATCTAGACATACTTGATATACACGGTAATAAGGTTTTGTCCATCCCCTATATATTAAAAGAGAAGCATTACAATATTATAATGCTTTTTAAAAATCTCTAGAAAACTATGTTGGTCCACAAACATATATTATATATTTTTTATTAAACCAACCATAAAATTAATTAACAATCTACAAACTCTTTTCTTTCTTTAAATAAAAGCTACAAAATTACCAAAAGTGAATAAAATATATATTTGACAATTAATTATTTAATAATAAATATTTGATAACAATATATAAAAATATATTACTAAAATAAATTAAATAATCATATTAAACATATAGTAAAAATTATATTTTAATATATG
Organism: Brassica napus; assembly: GCF_020379485.1. Classification (NCBI taxonomy): domain Eukaryota; kingdom Viridiplantae; phylum Streptophyta; class Magnoliopsida; order Brassicales; family Brassicaceae; genus Brassica; species Brassica napus. The sequence goes on from NC_063439.1 coordinate 8,527,056, forward strand.
TTATAATTAAAAATTTTAAAACGACTATAAATTACGGAAAACTATTGAAAGTCTCACATCGAAAATTTTGTAAAAAATTGTCAAATTTTTTTATTATAATGAAATAAATGACCATAAAACCATATGAGTGAAAATATATTCAGATTAATATATATTAAACTATATTCCATATAAAATATATAAATAGTTTAATTTAAAAATTTGCATTGAACAAGTATTGAGAACAAAATATTTTAATTTCAAAATTTGCATTGAATTTTGAATAATGATTATAAATTATTAAATATATTAAAATCCCCACACTAAAACTTTTGTTATTAATGATTTAATTTTTTTGTTAAAAATAAAAATGATCATAAAACCATATGATTGGGTTCATGAGAATGATCTATTCTACTTAAACTGAACTATAATATAATATTGGGAAAATTACCAAAAGAGAACAAGAAATCAGCATAGTTGTCCCTATGGTATAAATCCATTTTTTTCCATTTTTTCTCCTTTTTACCCTTTCCATATGTCAAAATTAATATAATAAATAGTTATAAGAATCAAAAAAATTATTAAAAATATAAACAACTAATAAAACACCCATTTACACAAACACATATTTTTTTTGGGTTGAAAAACATAATAAATAATGTTTTTAAATTACGTTCTACTAAAAGTAGAATTCTGTTTCTACACAAAACGGGTGAGTAGAAAATGAATTCTAGAATGAACACATCCATCTACTTGTTTTAGAACATAAAAACTACTTTTTACTATAATTCTAAATATGGGGAATACGAATTCTACTATTTGTAATGATCGCTACTTTTATTCAGAAAGATGTTTCTACTTTTATTGAGTATTCTAAGTTATCAGGAATGCAAAATCTAAAACATACACGAACGTCCACATAGTGTAGAAATTACATTCTGGAATTTTGTTATGTTCTACACAGTGTAGAAGGTGCGTTCTACGGATAAAAAAACTGAATTTTCGAAAATTAAGGAAGTTGCAGTTTTAAAAATATTCTAAAAATATTCTAACTTCCTAAAACGTGTTTTCATTGATTTGCTTCGTGAAAAATTAAAAAAAAACGATTTTGAATGTTCTTCTTCACCAATCTATGATTTCCCCATGATTTTTCTATAGTTTGTCTTGTGATTTTCACAAAAACTTGTTCTATGATGCATATCTATACAACATGTGGTGTTTGGGAGTTTGGAGCAACCACGGGATGGGTTTTTTCGGCTGATGAGAAAGGGGCTAGGCTACTGTTATTGGAATCAAGTTCTACCTTAGAGGTTTTTAAAAGAATGGTTTTGGAAGATTTTGATATGGAAGAAGATAGCTTACCCGATTTGGAGTTGAGTTATCTACCTAATGAGTTGATCAATACATCAACTTGTCCACCTGTGATCATTGCAAATGATCGACAGCTTCAGAATTTTGTTGGTTTTGTTCAAAAGTGTGTTTCTACTCGATTGTGTGTAACATCTAAAGCCAAAGTTGAGAATCTGAATGAACCAGACTTTGATCTTAACAAGTCGCCAGCTGATTCAAGTTCTGCTCAAGAGGAGGGAAACTCGGTTGATAGGGGGAACGAACCAGCTCCTGTGTTTGTTGAGAGGCAGTGCGAGAAAAAGAAAGAAAAGATTAGAAGAGTCGAAGTTGATGAGGATGCCTATCATGCCGATACCATGATCTCGGCCAAAGAGGACATACATAAGATGTCAAAGTTTTCTGTGCTCAATGTTGTTAAGAAGGGACAATTGTTTGAGAACAAAACTTTGCTGAAGGCGACTTTCGAGATATGTGCAATGAAGCATAACTTTCACTACGAGGTTATCAAAACGGATAGACAACTTTGGTACGTTAGATGTGAGGATAATGCATGCAATTGGTGTGTTCGAGCAGAGTGTTTGAAGGATTCTGAATATTTCATTATCAAAAAGTATGTCGGTGAACATACATGCGCACCTTCAAACAAAACCAAACCGGGTAGGACTGCTTCGGCCAAAACTATAGGCAGTCTGATTATGCATAGGTATGAAGGGGTTAAGGAAGGGCCAAAATGCAATGATATAATACAGATTATGCTTATGGATCATGGCTGTGAGATCACGAAATCTTTAGCATGGGATGCTCGTGAATATGCGGTTAATGCTGTTAGAGGTATACCAGAGAGAAGTTACGGAAAAATACCGAAATACTTGCACATGCTCAGAGAGGCTAATCCGGGAACACATTCATCGTATGAGATTGACAGCAAAGGGAGATTTCGGTACCTGTTTATTGCATTTGGGCAATCGCTACGAGGATTTAACAGAGTCATAAGGAGGGTTATTGTGGTTGATGGCACTTTTCTGAAGAACAAATACAAAGGAGTTCTATTGGTTGCAACTGCTGTAGACGGAAATTCTAATTTGTATCCTCTTGCATTCAGAGTAGTCGACTCAGAGAATGAAAATTCTTGGGAATGGTTTATGAGACAACTAAATAGTGTTATTGCTGATGATCATCATTTGGCTTTCATCTCGGACAGACATGCGGCCATTGCTAAGGCGCTTGAGACTGTGTATCCAACAGCTAAACATGGTATTTGCATTCATCATTTGTTGAATAATGTGGTAACATATTACCATGGGAAAGGACTTGTTGGGTTGGTTGCAAAGGCGTCCAAGGTTTATAGAGTTGCTGAGTTTGAAAAGATATTTGCTAATGTGTGTAATATCAGTCCGGCAATTGGAAAATACCTAAGGGATGCTGAAGTCCAAAAGTGGGCAAGATGTCAATTCTCTGGATATAGATATGACATAAGGACAACAAACCTGCCGAATCCATCAACTCTGCTTTGCGTTCGCCGAGAGAGTATCCAATCATTCCCTTGTTGGACAGTATCAGAGAAATGCTGACTCGGTGGTTTTATAACCGTAAGAAAAATATTTCAAAGCATAATCATCCTCTTACCGAAGATGTGGAGAAAAAGATTGAAAGGAGAACCGAGAAAGGCAAAAGATTTGCAGTTTACCCTGTCAGCGATGGTCGCTTGCTTGTTAGAGGTGATAAAATCGACTGCTTAGTTGATTTGGATAGACGTACTTGCTCATGTGGGAAGTACAACCTGATGAAGATACCTTGTCGGCACGCAATTAAAGCTGGGTTTCATGTTGGAAGACAGCCACACACATTAACTGATTTATTTTACACTACAGAAGCTTGGCGAGAAGCTTATCATGAAAGCATCAATCCTATTGCTGTTCCTGAGGATGCTTGGTCCATGCCAGAAGATGTTGTCGTGGAAAATGTGCTACCACCAGAGTCAAGAAAATCAGTTGGAAGGAATAGAAAACGCAGATATGAAACTGTTGAAGATAAACTTCGGTCATCGCAAACATCACAAAAGAGGCAGCCTCGCAAGTGTAGTAGATGTGGTATTAGTGGGCACAACAGAGCAACTTGTAAAATACCAATATAGTCAGTCACATATGGTAAGGGTCAGCTTATATAGCCAGTTCGTTTATATGTTTTTCAATCTCGATTTAATTGTGTTTCAGGTATTGATGTTTCTGTTACAGGTTGGTATGTTCAAGTATGCAAGTTGTGGTGTTTGAAAGTGTAGTGTTGCCTTGTCTCGTATGGTTTTTTCTTCTAAAAACAATCAACTTTGTTTAACTTTGGCTACTTTGGATAATTCTCGTATGGTTATTTTATCAGTTTCATTGTTATACATTGGTATTATTTTCACTTCACTTCTCTATCTCTCTGTTTGTTTAGTTATGTTCAGCTATGCTTTTGAGTTCGAGTTTAAATTTGTTTGACAATAGCTGATGTCTGGTTTTTTAACAAAAAAGGTGGATTGTAAGAACAGATCACTGAGCACAAAATATAAGAACCACTTGACTGGTAAAGTCGACACAAATATTGTAGCAACAAAACACTTATTGAAGCCAATACTAAGAACCAAATGACTGGTAAAAACGAAAAAAACACACTAACAAGAAGATACTTAGAACCAGTAGACTGATTTCACTCATTCTTGGCTTCTTAATCTTCCAAAAAGCCATAGAATGCTTCCTAAGCAACCTAATTCGAGTGAATTTTTCTGCTTCCTAACTTCTTCTTCTTTTCTCTGTGTGATACTACTTTTCAGATCTTCAATCTCTTCCACAATTCTCCCTTGCTCAGCCTCTACCCTTCGAATCTCATCAAGCAAGGCGTCATCAACCCATTTAAATAAATGATTTTCCTTCTTTCGCTACATAGAAACGAAAATCATATTAGGAGAAGTAAAATGGAATGAAAAAACATGATGTTTATTCTACACAATCGAAAATCGAATCAGACAAAAAAGGAACATAACAAATCGGTAATTGAATCGAAAAACAAATCAAGACTATGAACCTGTGCATTACATTCATAGAGTTTAATACACAAACAGTCGAACATATTACACTTTAGAAACCTATTACACAAAGTTTCACATTCCATATTACATAATATTACACAGTCAATATGAAGTTCCATACGTCTAGCTCCAGCACCCTAACTCAAGCATCCTAGTTCCAGGTTCATCAAGTTCTACACTTTCTCTTAGGTAGTACCTTTTTTGTTGGAGTAGGTTGATCGCCTTTGCGCTTAGGTGGAGCTTCAGCGCCTTTGCTCTTAGGTGGAGCTTGAGCGCCTTTGCTCTTAGGTGGAGCTTGCTTGGCTTTGCTGTTTAGTGGAGCTTCTTCAGTTTCTTTCTTACTAGGATAGCTTCCTTCACCAGTCAAACTGATTGCGTCCTTGAGCTGTGAAACCTCAATCTCCATCTTCCCCATCCTCTCTGTAAACACTCTCTCCATATTCGCCATTTGCATACTGAGCACATCTCCCAATGAAGTGACAGATGTGCGGATAAGACCCTCAATGAAACTCTTAGTTTCAGGACCAAAAGTCAGAAAATTTTCTGCTGATCGCTTACACAGCACCTTTTTCTTTCTTGTCTCTGCTCCTTCATCAAGAAACTTTCTCTTGCCTTTTCCTGCAACCTGAACCGAAGAGGTCTCCTCGTCTGCTACAACATCCGTATGATCCACGCTCTTATCAGCTTCTGACCCTCTATCATGGCTGTCGGGTTCCTCCATTTTAGACTCTTCAGGGTCTAAAACTGGCCAGTCTGTGCTGCTCCAATCATACTTGTTCCTGATCCTCTCCAAAACAAGGTCCACTCGTTCATCTTCCATCTCACCCTCCCTTGTGTACTGAGCATCTAGAAACACATCACCATTACCAGTCACTGATATGACCGAGAAGAAGTTATCCTGCAAACAGTTAAAATATGAAAATCCAAACAAAATATATACAACAACCATATAAAAGAAAAAAATAGAGAGAATGTTACCTTGTTAGTTAAGGAGTCCTCGAGCTCAATGATGTCTTCATAAGAAACTTTTGCAACTCCTTTCCAATTGCCACACCTTGGACCTTTGAAGCTGTCTGAGACTCTTCTGCCTAAAATTTCTCCAAAATCTGGAATTGCCTCCATAATCCAAATCTGGAGAGCATAGGAAAAACCCTCGAAAATGTAGCTCTCCTTCTTACCCAACTTCTTCCTAGCCTTCTCAATCGAACTCAGCAGGAAATCATACGAGTGAAGACCCCAATGGAACTTCCGAACCTTGTCAAAATCCATCACCAACTTGATGTACATATCAGGGATGGACACCTTCTCATCGCTCCCCATCACCACACCCACTATTACACACAAGTAGATCAACCTCATCCTATCAAGCCGAGTCCAGGTGTGAACTTCTTGTAGATGAACCTTTCTGATCGACTGCAAGGTGATCTTACCACCTGTGTGCAGTAGGTTACTCCAAAAACCCCCGTCGTTTTTCCATTTCACTACGTCACTGTTAGTTTCCCGTGTAATCTTGAGGCCTGTCACGGCATGGTACTCTTGAAGCGAAAACCGGAGAGGCGTCCTCGCAAAAACAAACCACTTCTCATGCAGCTTTGAGGTAATCAGCTGCCTACATATGAAGCTATCCACTAGTTTCCCAGAGAACTTGAGATCATTTTCGGCAATAGCCATGATATGTGTGAAAACTGGATCTCTCTTCACATCATCATACTCGGCACACATAGCTTTCTTCAGATCTCTGATAAGTTCCATGCGGCAACTGTTGTTGATCTTCTTAACCCGAGGTTCTGAACCCTCTGCATACAATCGTTTGGGTAGCTCAAGCTCCATATCTACAAAAGATAATAAAACACATGGTTGTTAACACCAAAAGACATCACATGAAAGCATAAACACGCAAACGTCCGAAACAAACGTAAGAGTGAAACTGAGCCAAACACAAGATAATAATCAAAACCAAACACCATTGTCTAATCAAATTTAAATTTAGAAACACAGTAGATCGATTAATCAAATTAAAACAAGTCAATCTCCATCTCGCAAACAAATCAGCAAACTAAGACAATTAAGAGTCAACTACACACAAACTTTGTTCAGCGAAATCAGTATAGTAACAGTCACGAACACAAACAATAACATTGTTCAACGAAATCAGTATCGTAACACTCACAAAGACAAACACAAACACTAACATTGTTCAATAAAATCGGTTCACATAATCAAAAAGTCAATCCACACAAGCAAACAAATATTGATCCAAGTCAAAGTCACAAAATTAATAATGAAACAAAGACTAAGACAAATCAAAGAAACAAACCGTTCGCAAATTGAGGCAGAGAGGCGGAGAGGCGGAGAGAAGCGGAGAGGTGGCGATAAGCGGAGAGGCGGCGAGAGGTGGAGAGAACCGACGAGGCGGCGAGAGGAGGAAAGACGCCGAGAGAGGCGGAGAGAAGCAGAGAGGTGGCGAGAAGCGGAGAGGCGGCGAGAGGCGGAGAGAGGTGGAGAGAGGCGGAGAGTAGCAGAGAGACGTAGAGGTGGAGAGAGAAGCTTCGGTGGGTTCCGTCGTTGATTTCACCGGAGGGAGCACAACGGAGAAGACAAAATCGCCATCTTTATCTCCGTGAAAGAGAGAGGCGGAGAGACCAACGATGTTAGGGTTAGGGAAATCAAGCTTTTGACCCCTTTTCTTCTGATTTTTTTTTCTAACCCGGTAACTTTATTAAACCGAATCATTTTTATTTTTTTATAAAAAACCAAATTAATTATGTTTAATAAGATTAATTAAAGGTTACTTTTGGTATTATGGAAAACATTATACTATAGGGACTACTTTAGGTTGGATTTATACTATAGGGACAACTATGCTGATTTCTTGTTCTCTTTTGGCAATTTTCCCTATAATATTTGTCTAATTTTAAGTGATTTGTTACATAGTTTCATTCATTTTTATACTAATTATAACCACTTTATTTATTGTCCTTTATAATTAATTCAACTTCATTTATTACAGAGTACAAAATAGAATTTAAATATTTTTAAGTGTTTTTGTTACATCTTTTACATTCCATTTTCACTCTTCCTAATTACTTCATTAATTATATTTACCATAATAATTCGACAACATTTATTTTACGTGTTAACCAAAATAATTTCACAAGTTTGAATGAAATTGATTCATTCATGACAAGAATTCAACTGACCCGTTTGGATACGAATCGATTTTTTGTATCGATTTTTTGGGTTTAGAATTAAAATTTGTTTGGATATTATAAATTTTCGGACGGGATTCGGACTCGGATCCTTCTAGGTCTGGAAAACTCTGTAAGAACCTAGAATATCCAGATAACATGGGTTTATAAATATCATCAAACAATTTATAAAAAGATAAAAATTAACACATGCAAGTTCGCCCGAACGTACGGGTCAAACTCTAGTTTTCCTTTAAGGACAATGAATGTAATATACCCAACAAATGCCTAAATTGGTTAAATACCCATCAATATGGATAATCCAAAAAGTAGTATCTTTTTGGTATGGATCGGACAAAAATACCCCTGTTTTATCGAAACAGATTTTTCAGTAGTACGAGACGTGTGTCAGACAGCAGAAGTGGGTCGGACGATGGGTCAGACGACGGACTGCTGGATAAAGAGGTGAATCGTACTTGTTATGATGATGATTGTGTTGGTAATTTTCTCCTTAATTGATACGGGAACTATTACGTGTTATATTTGTTATTAACAGATACGAGTGGGGTTGTCGGAAGGTTTGGAGATGCAAGTAAGAAAGGCAAAGGCAAAAGCAAAGAAACTGGACCATACATCCATAGTGTTGGGAGGCTTGGAGATGCAAGTAACAAAACATGTTTCAAATAACAAACCATGTATCATCTAACAAATTATTTAATGTTAAACTATGTATCAGTTAACAAAACATGTATCAAGTATCAAATTAGTTACCAGATATTAACCCATTTATCAAACAACATATTAACCCAAATTTATTATTAACAGTAATGCATAAAGTTATCAAATAACAGATTCCTTGGCTTTTACCCAATTCGTGAAACTTGTGAATGGAAATGGGATTAGATAACAAATTTGTTTATCCATAACTGCACTTAGGCTGGAAACAATCCAGTAAAACACATTGAAATCGATATAGAACCAACAGAGCGAAAGAGAGAGAGAGAAAGAGAGAGAGACGCGAGTAACGCAGCCCCGGCGTCTGGTGGCGCGTCCGAGCGCGTACCGGCGCCGGTGGCTCATTTCCTTTTCATTTCGCTTAGGTTCTCGTGTGGTTGCTCCGATCTGTCGCTTCTCTCCGACATGCATGCAGATCTGGGTTAGGGTTTTGCTCCGGGATCGGCTCTCTGCAACTCTTCTTCCTTTGGATTGGCGGCGAGGTTGTAGGATAGACAAATCTTCAGTTCAGCGTCGGTTTTGTGCCGGGATGTAGAGGCTCCCATAGCTCTAGCATCGCCGATAAAGGTCCCGGGTTGTGGAGGCTTCCCTAGCTCTTACAGTTCCACTGTTGCCGGCTTTGACTCCGGGGGATAAAGGCGTCTTGTGCTTTGCTCGCCGGCTTCTGGTCCCTATGTTCCTTTCTAGGGTTTAGTTCCTTTTGATTGCTTTTCTGTTGTTTTTAGTTAAGTGAATTTGGTTCGCGTTTGTTGGAGGTGATCTCATCGGAGGACGATGGAAGCCCTCCGGTGGAAAGGGTGATGATTGAGCGAAGCCTTCTCCTTAGTGTCTGTGTTAATCTATGGCGGATGAGATCTCAGTAATGATTGATTCTCTCCGAGATGAGATGCATTGGGGAGGTTGGCGGTCGCGGTTAAGAAAGTGGGGAGTCTTTGAGCTCCGGTGTGACTCGGTGAATCGGTGGATAGTTTTCCGGTGATAGTCGAGGCGGAGGTGATGCTGCGGTTCACGATGGAATGCGGCCGACATCTGCTCCTTTCTTGGACCTAGGGTTTGTATTGGACTTGAGGTTTCTTTTGAGTTTCTTAGTTGCCCTTAATTTGTATGGGCTTGTATGTGGATTGGGCCTTGAGCCTTTATTAAATAAACTTTAGACGGGAAAAAAAAAACTGCACTTAGGCTATTTTTTAAGACACATCATGTGTGGGAAACACTAGCACTAGTAAAAAAAACTCAAATAGCAACGAAGTTGCTACGGTACAATCGTAGCTAGAAATAGAAAAGCTACGGATTTGCTACGTTTTAGCTACGAAAACATAAACGTAGCAAATCGTAACAAAATCGTAGCTAATTTGCTACGAATATGCTACGTAAAAAAATCGTAGCTAGTGGTTGCTACGATTTTGCTACGAAAAGTAACGTAGCTACGGTTACCAAAATCGTAGCAAATTCGTAGCAACCCACCGAAAGAAACGTCCCATCATCCATCGTGCGCAAGTGTCGGGAGAAAAATACAAAACGTAATAAGCCACGAGAACTTTTCGTAGCAAAGATCGTGGTTTTTTTCTGAATGCAACGTCCCCTCGGTCCGACAATGTGCAGGCAAAATAATTCAAGTATTTTGAGCAAGCTACGAAAAAATGTTCGTAGCATTTTTCGTAGCATTTCGTGGCAGATTTCGTAGCAAGGTGTTTTATATAAAAACAACCAAGCACTCCACTCTCATAACAACGAGTGAGATATCAAACATAAAACGCTTTCTTTCAAATGTGTTGGTGTTGAAATCGTGAGTACAATGTCTGATTATTTTTATTCGAGAGAGTGGATGGATCGACACTTTGATCCGGTCAATAATTGTGTTTCTCGTGAGTTTAAGGAAGGTGTTGATGTTTTTATCGCATTTGCTTCCAATCAAACTTCTTTTATTGAGGGGAAAACCATGTTATGTCCTTGTGCAAGATGTCAAAACCGAAAACAACGGGAGTCGAGAACCGTATCTCGCCATCTTTACCGAGTCGGGTTCAAAAGTAATTATTATTTATGGTCAAGCCATGGAGAAAATTACTATGACGTTGGCGAATCATCCACGGGAGGTCAATTTATGGGAGAAGGCACACTGCATACGGAAGACGAACCATACCAGGAAAACTATCCGAATGTTATGGAAGGAGTATTGGAGGATGTGATGGAAGCACCCAATTAAGAGCAATATGGAGATGGCGTGTTTCAAGCCTTCGAAGCCGCTAATGAACCATTATACGAAGGATGTGTAGTAGGTATTTCTCAGTTATACTTGGCGTCACGTTTAATGAAAGTAAAAACCGATCATAATTTACCGGAGTCATGTTTGGATGAGATATCACAAACGTTTAGAGATGTTCTGCCACAACCAAACAAAGCTCCTGAATCATATTATGAGATGAAGAAGTTGACAAAGGCGTTTGGTCTTCCTGTTCTGAAGATTGATGTTTGTGAAGATAACTGCATGTTATTTTGGAAGGAAGATAAAGATTTGGTGGTGTGTCGATTTTGCGGGAAAGATAGATATCACCAGAACCATGGAAAGGGGAAAAAGCGGCCCAAACAAAGAATGTTTTACATGCCTATTACGGAGAGGTTGAAGCGATTGTACCAACTTGAAGAAACTGCAGCACAAATGCGATGGCACGCAGAACATGAGTCGCCCGAAGGAGAAATGCATCACCCTTCTGATGGAGCAGCTTGGAAGCATTTTAACAAGGTATATCCTGATTTCACTGAAGAAAGTCGGAATATATATCTAGGCTTAGCAACAGATGGATTTAACCCAGTTGGTATGAGTGGTGAAGCACACTCGGTCTGGCCAGTAATTGTTACTCCGTATAACTTACCTCCTGGGATGTGTATGAAAAGAGAATATTTCTTTTTATCCGTCCTAGTTCCCGGGCCAAGACATCCAAAGAAGAGCATTGATATATATCTGCAGCCGCTAATTGAAGAATTGCAAAGTTTATGGAGTCACGGGGCAGAAACATACGATATCTCGAGAAAGGAAACATTCACGATGCGAGCCGCATTAATGTGGACAATTAATGACTTTCCTGCTTATGGCATGATGTCAGGTTGGATGACTCATGGTCGTTTAGCTTGTCCATATTGTCTCGATGATACAAAGTCATTTTGGTTGAAACACAGAAGGAAGCATAGCTGGTTTGATTGTCATCGAATGTTTCTACCTAAAGAGCATCCTTACAGGAGAAATGTCCAAGCGTTTCGAAGGGGGAAGACAATAAGTGATGATCCTCCACCATGGTTGACGGGAGAAGAAATTCGCTATGAAAGAATCAACAACATCGTTGGGCTGAAGAAAACGGTTGAATGTGGAGGTAACGGACACGAGAAACCTGGAAGTAACATAGAAGGCTACGGAAAATATCACAATTGGGTGAAGAAGAGTATCTTTTGGGAATTACCGTATTGGGAAAACCTTCTTCTTCGCCACAACGTTGACTTCATGCACGTTGAGAAGAATTTCTTTGATAATCTTATTAACACGGTGCTTAATGTTCCTGGGAAGACTAAAGATAATGCAAAGTCGAGGATGGATCTACCTGATTTGTGCAGAAGGCAAGAGTTACATATCAAAGATGATGGAAAGATGCCGGTCCCGATATTTCGGTTGTCAAAGGAAGAAAAAAAAGAATTCTTGCGATGGTTGAAGGAAGATATAAAATTTCCAGATGGGTATGCTTCAAAGTTTAGTAGATGTATAGATGAGACGAATTCGAAGCTTTTAGGCCTAAAAAGTCATGATTGCCATGTCATCATGCAACGGCTTCTCCCATTTGCGTTTAAGGAGTTACTTCCAAAAAATGTCCACATCGCAATTTCAGGTTAGTTTTTTTATAAAAATATTATAAGTTTTACTATTATTGCCTGCACTAACTCAAAATATTTTGTGTAGAAATCGCACTCTTCTTTCGGGATATCTCTGCAAAAGTACTAAAAGAAGAAGATGTCGCCATTTTAAAAGAAAACATTGCGGTGAAGCTTTGTAATTTGGAAAAGATTTTCCCACCTTCGTTTTTTGATGTTATGGAGCATCTCGTTATGCATTTGCCAGATGAAGCTGCTCTAGGTGGTCCAGTGCAATATAGATGGATGTATCCTTTCGAGAGATACATGTACCATCTGAAGAAAAAGGTTAGAAATAAGGCACATATTGCAGGTTCCATTATTTTCCAATGTCTTACCGAGGAGATTTCTAGAGCTTCTGCACATCACTTTGGAAATCCAGAAGTGCCTGCTACCGTTTTGCAACCTGGAGATATTCGCTTTACATATCATGATCCAGATGTGCCAAATATGTTTTACCATGAAGGTCGAGTTAGTGGAAAAATGGAGCAGAGGCATCTAACCGATGATGACTATAATGTGTTACAAACGTTTTTGATGCTCAATTGTCCTGCATTTGAGCCCTACGAAAGGTATTTTCACTATTTTTTATATGTTACATTACAATGTTTTTATAAAATCATATTATAACCACTACGTAACAGGATGTTTGAGGAGTTTATGATGGACAACAACCCAAATATATGTGGTGATGATCTACAAATAGCGAAAGACAACCACTATGCGGAATGGGTGAAAAACTATGTAAGTACGTTTTGATATAATTTGATTTTGTTATGTGAATTTATCATTAACATAATTTTAATTAATAGGTTAACAAAGCGAGTAAGATATATCAGTTTCCATTGTGGATGTTGGATTTCGTACAAGGCCCGAAACAAAATTATAAAGCCTGGCCGATATATTTTTCGCGAGGATACTGCTTCCACACACATAGCCATGGCCAAGATAAAAGAACCCAACATTATGGTGTCTAAGTCCGGGGTACGACAGACACTGACTATTACGGCTTGATTGAGGAGATAATGATGGTTGAGTATTCTGGTTCTGTTGGGCTTAAAGCCATGGTTTTTAAATGTAAGTGGTTTGATACAATTGTGGGTCGGGGGATTCGAAAACATAAATCGGGAATCGTTGATGTGTCTCCGCGCTGGCAGTACGAGAAATACGATCCATTTATCTTATCTGGTAATTGTGATCAAGTTTGTTTCATTCCTTATCCGCGGGTTCGAGGCACATCAGCAAACGATTGGTGGGCATGTACGAAAGTTGTGCCTAGAGGGGTTCGAGAAACTTCTGAAGATGCTCTTACTGCGCTACAAGATGATACACACGACCAAGTTGTTGCACCAAGTGAAATGTTACGATTTGAAACTTATGTTGTGGAAGATGATTCAGATTATGATTCTACGCCGGTTGTTCCGCCCAATGACGAATATGTTTCTGAAGATGAGATAGAACCGGCATGTACCGATTCTGATTCAGGGTCTGATTCAAGTTCTTAGTGTTTTATGATATATGATTGTATAATATCATTAAGTTCTTAATGTTTTGTAAGATATATGAATGTATAATATAATTAAGTTCTTAAAGATTTGTAAAATATATGAATGTATAATATAAGTTTTTAGTGTTTTGTAAGATATATGAATGTGCAATATAAACTCTATTTAATCTTAATATTTTTTTTCGGAAAACACTAAACTCTATCTATAAACTCTAATTTTTCTAATCAAAATCTAAACTTTATCTAAACCTTTTATATAAAACCTAATTATTTTCTAATCAAAATCTAAACCCTATTTATAAACCTAATTAAACCTATATTTTTTTTATCAAAACGTAAACCTTACCTATAAACCCTATCTAAACCCTAATTAACCCCTAAATTTCTAAACCTTCGATTCCCTCCAAATCCCTCTAAATTTCTAAACCCAAAATTATTTCCCTCTAAAATTCTAAACCCAAATTCAATTCCCTCAAAAAATTTAAGCCCAAACCCATTTTCTATACTTAGACAAAATTTCCCAAATTTCCTAAAGACAAACCTTTCTTCTCTCTCTCCCGTGTCTCGACTCTTCGAGCTCTCATCTCTCCCGATCTCTCTAATCCCTCAATCTCATCTCTCTCTTGATCTCTCTAATCCCTCGATCTCTCTTACAGCTCTCTCGTTCTCTCTCAATCTCTCGTCTTCCATGTCTAATTCCTCCGCAAACGCATCCAACGACCGTCGTCGTTCTCGCCCTCCAGGCTTGAATCTTGAAGGTAAGGTCTCGATTTCTCTGTTTATTGATTAGGGTTTCGGTTTAGGATTATCTTTCGGTTTTGATTAGGGTTTTGATTTGGGTTTCAAATTAGGGTTTAGGTTTGGGATTCGCTTTCATTTTGGGTTGCGGTTTCAGTTAGAGTTTGTATTGCAATTTCGGGTTTCAAATTAGGGTTTCGATTTAGGTTTCAAATAAGGGTTTCGATTTGGGTTTAGGTTGGGTTTCAAATAAGGGTTTCGATTTGGGATTCGCTTTCAATTTGTTCTGCGGTTTAAATTTGGGTTTCGATTTGGGTTTTGAATTGGGTTTCGTTTTGGGGTTTGTTGTTGCTGTTGGTTTCGAGTAGGGTTTTGATTTAGTGTTTTCTTTTCGGTTACAAGTTAGGCTTTTCAGTTTTTCAATCTTAACGCTTCTTCTGTTTCTCTTTCTGCAGATGTAAGAAACGTGAGACCCCAAATGAGAGCCGCTTCAATGCCTCCTGGTAGGACTCCTGCTTCTTCTCAACCAACAAGACCTCCTGGAGTGGTCGGCTCTTCAACTTCATCTGCGGCTCCTCCTCCTCCTCCTCCTCCAACCTATGCGACGAGAACAGAAGAGGCGCTGCTACGTGCTCCAACCCGAATTAATCAGCCACACCTCCATCCTGATAAGATCAATGGAGCATTGTGGTAAGTGAATTCATGTACCATGTAGTTAATGAACTTGGTAGCTTTCGGTTAGGTATACTGTTGTAGTAAATGGGTGTTGTTACAAATCTCGTGTTATGTAATATGTACCGTGAGAATAGAAAAACCAAATAAAGTTTTGAAACCTTAACTCTATCTATAAACTCTAATTTTCCTATGTAATAAATAAAGTTTTGAAACCTTAACTCTATCTATAAACTCTAATTTTCCTATTTGGTTAGCTTAACAGAAAGGGAATATATGTACTTTCGGTTAAGGTTTTTGTATTGTCTTTGCAGGATCGGAGTTGATCCTGAAGTCCATGAGTTTATAAGAGCAACATGGCAGGGAAACTTCTGGGGGCCGTGGCAAAGCTGGTTAAAGGTTCCAGTGGAGAAGAGAACAAGTTGGCGGCACTCTTTCATTGTAAGTGATCGTGAACTTCAATTCCCAATTCTCATTTTCATTATTAATTACTCAATTCTCATTTTCATTATTAATTACTCAATGTCTTTGCTATTCTAATTACTTCTCTTCTTTTGTAGCAACAATACTACTGGGAAGACCAATTTCATGATGAAATCTACTACAAATGGAAGCTTCAGACTCAAGTGACTATCTGCGGACGCATCAGCCAGAAAAGACAAAAGAACAAGCAGCCAAGTTACATCAGCGCTACTGACTGGGAAACGATCCTTGCGAATTGGTCCACAGCTGAAGCAAAAGCCAAGAGCCAATCAGCAGCTGAATCTCGTTGTGCTGCTCCTCCAGGGCTGAAGATGCACGTCCATGGTGCAGGACCACACACCTTCGCAAATATTGCGTATAACATGGTCAGCTTACCATCTCTCATTCCCATTTCTATTTAATTCCTTCCTTTAACTGCTAATTATCTAACTTTCTCTTCTTCCCTTTGTTGTAGGTTGTTGAGGAAGGTCTGGAGGGACCAGTTTCATATCCCGACCTTGTGAGGAAGACTCACTGCCGCAAAGATGGGACCTTCCTTGACGAACGAGCAGAGGCACTGGTTCTGGAGGTTGAGCAAGCGGTTGAAGAGATGCTACAAGATGGATCTCCTCTTGGAGATAGCCAAACTGACTCAACGGCTGCCACAAGCACTTCAAAGCGCCTTCTCCTAAACGAAGAATACATCAAGGTAATAATCTCTTCTGCTCATTGTCTTAGTATTGTTCTCTGTATATTCAAAGCGCCTTCTGCCGTATATTTATGACTGATTGTTCTTGTGTCTGTATATTGAAAGCTAATTGTCTTGTGTTTGTAATTTTCAGCGTGGACAGACACGCAGGGACACCATCTATGGTCTTGGCAATCTTCAGTACAAGAACAAGTGTCCTTCTGAGTCTGTCCCTGCTTCACTCAAGCGAGGCATAAACATGGAGATGCGGGTTTCTGGCCTGGAGACTCTCACACAGGAAATCAAGTCTGATGTTAATGCTTTGAAGACTGACTTCAATGAAGGCACAGCTCAAACTCAGTCAACTCTCAACATGATTCTGCAACTTCTTCAGCCTCAAGCTTCTGCTGCGCAAGCAAATCAGTCTCAGCATCACTCTCCCTCTCATTCTGCAGCTCCAACTCACGGTCAAGCTCAACCTGAAGGTCACGGTCAAGCTCCAACTCCACCTCACGATCAGCCTCAAGCTCCAGGTGATGCACAACCTCAACATCTCATCACCACTACCAATTTGGCTTTAGATAGGTGGTGTAATGAACTTGGATTGTAGGTGTAGATGTGGCAGTTTATGTATTATGGTTTCTTGTTTTGAACCTTTTGAATGTTTGAATGTTTTGTGGATCTTTTGAACTTTGTTAAGCTAATGTAATATATTCCCTTTCTGTTCTTGCTTCTTCTTTATATTGTTCAGAACCAAAACCAAATAGGAAAATCGGACCAAAAGGAAACAAATGAAAACTTTGTTTCCATTTTATTTCGTTGCAATATGCGACGATGCTACGAATATTAACGTAGCAAGATGCTACGAATAATAACGTAGCAAAACGTAGCAAGATGCTACGAATAATAACGTAGCAAAACGTAGCAACTTGCCACGTTTCTTTTTGTAGCAAAACGTAGCAAGATGCTGCGAATAATAACGTAGCAAAACGTAGCAACTTGCCACGTTTCTTTTCGTAGCAAAGTCGTATCAATTTGCTACGATTTTGTTACGATACAAAATGGCTACGATCGTATAGCTACGAAAATAGAAACGTGGCTTTTCGTAGCAAAATCTCCATATAGCTACGAAAATTCCCCTATAGCCACGATTATATGTCCGTGCTATTTCAGTTTTTTTTACTAGTGTAGGACATTTAAATTATTTACTGTCACACGAATTAGTACCGCTAAAAATTAAGTTAGCGAGTAAAGACGATGCTTGACGTTACTGATATACTTTACACAGACTTTGTAAAGGTCTACCAAAATAGTTAGACAAAAATAATTACCACGAAGTTGCAGAGTAACTGGGCCTCTTTTAAAAATAACTAGGAGTTTTCCTACGCCATGCGCAGAAATAGTAATTTTAACATAACATTTTTTATTTCAAAAAAAAATTTTGATTTATATTTCAACTTTATTAATTTATATTTCAACTTCAATAGTTATAAAAAATTATAAACATATTTTTGTAATCTTATTTCTTTTGATTTGGTATAAATATTTAAATTTTATTTTATTTAAATTTTAATAAAGATAAAATTAGATTTTATAAAAATAGTTTTAATTATATTAGTGTGTTTAATGATTATTTATTTTAAATATATATATATATATATATTCCCATCTAATTTTAAATATATACATATATATATTTACATATAAATATAAATTCTAATAAATTTTAAATTCTGTTTGTTTTAGTTAAACTGATAAATCTTTTTGTTAATTTAAATAATGAAGATGAACAAATAAATTTAAATAATGTTTAAATATTTAACTATCAATTTTTTTTTGGATTAGTGTTACTTTATTTAGTTTATTTTTATTAATGTGAGATACATATATACGTATATATTATTATTTTAATTGGGATATATGAATTACTAATATATTTAATAGTTTACCATAAATAAATATTTATATGGAAAATTGACATTAATGATGATATATGAGTTATTTTTGTTACCATATTTAAAATCTCTGCAAAAAAATTTAAATTTTTATAAGGAAATTTTACATCTCACAATTAATATGATGCCATGTCACTATTTTTTAAAACCATGTCATCAATTATAAGTGCCATGTCATCTTTTTTTCAGCGAGAATGATTGTAGTGACGACATGTGTATAAATCACTTCGCAAATATAGTCTAGGGGATTATTATTTTAATTGGGATATATGAATTACTAATATATTTAATAGTTTACCATAAATAAATATTTATATGGAAAATTGACATTAATGATGATATATGAGTTATTTTTGTTACCATATTTAAAATCTCTGCAAAAAAATTTAAATTTTTATAAGGAAATTTTACATCTCACAATTAATATGATGCCATGTCACTATTTTTTAAAACCATGTCATCAATTATAAGTGCCATGTCATCTTTTTTTCAGCGAGAATGATTGTAGTGACGACATGTGTATAAATCACTTCGCAAATATAGTCTAGGGGATCACATCCATATACGCGAACATCCAAATAAATTTTGTTGTGATCATATTTTAACAATAATATAACAAAAAACTACTAATATTTTTTGTTAATAGACTAACTACATCGTTAATACCATTATTATCTGATAACGTCGTATCTAACGAGTAAACAAGTTATGGTTGTGCTAAATATTAAAATAATCAGACTAATAGCAATTTGCAACCCTAACAATCACATTATCGCCAAAGCTTTTCGATCTTCACATTATCTCTTTATGAAAATCTGCTCAATGATGCCGTCTGTCATTGCATTATCTCATCATCGAGAGTCTTTGAAAACTAGAAACACCACCCGTCTCTGGCCAAAGCCGAGCAATAGTAACTGATGCAAGAGTATACAAACATGACAAGAGAGAAGAGAAAAAGAGCTCATACCTGTTTTATTTTCTTCTCTTCCTGAGTTTTTCTGCAACCACCTACATATTTTATGAAGGGATTAGGTCATTTTTCGGGATTTAGATGAAGGAACTAAGTCAATTTTAGGGATTTTAGTGATGATTGTACATTTTCAAGATTGTAACTTGGATTCAAGAGTTTTTTAAAAATAAGAATGGTGGAACGAAACAACGATTGAAGGATTAAGGAACAATTGAGAGAGAAGAACAAAATAAGGTGGTTGGGAAAATTTGATTTGCAACTCTTTGATGATCAAAATTGAAACAAAGATACGAAATTCACATTGTTTCGTATGTTTTTGGAGAAAGGCAGAATGCAGAGACATATCATTGACCCATGTGTAAAGGATGAGTCCACTGACATGAAACGCAGAGGGTCTGAGACATAGGGGTTATAGCTAGTAGGGGTAAAAAGGTCAGAGATTATGGTTTCTGAAGTTGAGGGTATAACGTGAATTAGAGGTCAGATTGGGTGTAGTGGCACCAATTTCTCTTTCCTTTATTGCTACACTTCTTTCCGGGTATTCGGCAGTCTCGTAATTTATGTTATCAATTCCTTGTCAAAATCATAAAAGTATAAAACTGAAACAGTCTATTTGTGGTTGTGAAATTATGTTTTGTTTAAATGGTACTGATTGTATCTGTTTTATGGTATAATTTGACTCTTTAAAGAAAATACAAAAGACAATTGACGTCTATGATGAAGTTTTGATTCATAAGCTAGTAGTCATCTAAAACATTTATAACACATAACTAAAAAATGGTTTCAATTAAAATCCAGCAAAAACAACTAATGATATTTGGAGATTGTAATTCTTTCGTAGAAAATTACATATCTGAGATTTACTTAATTACATTGAAAAAATATGTTGTTAATAAATTTTATATTGTTTACACTAGCCACAAAAAATGAGAAAAAGAAAATGTTAATATCTTATGAGACTATACGCTCGTATAGAAAAGTATTTTCTTAGTTAATTAAAATCTTTATAAGTGTAGTATTAAACCTTCACTCAGATTCTCTATTACTATTTCATAACCATAATTATTTTTTAGAGAATATTCATGTTTACCACTTTCTTAGTAATATTATTCATGTTTAGCATCACTAAAAAAATATTTTCAAAAATACATTATTCATTAAGGGTATGACTGGTTTTCCCGCTACCACCCGCAAACGCAGCTTTTGCGGTTGGTTGCGGTTGTTGGCGTTTTGCAACAATCGCTTAAACCGTTCCAAACCGATCCAAATCGCTCTGAACCTCATAAATTCAAAAGCTGGTTCCAGCTAGCGTTTGCGGTTGCGGGCGGTTGCGGGAGGATAAAAAAAATTCTTTTTTTCCAAAACAATATAAATACAAAAATAGAAATATTCAATAAAAAAATTAAATTAGAATTATAAAAATGCTAAAATATATCTATTATATTTTAATTAATATTATAAAACTTTAAAATAAAAATATTTTCTATATTTTTTAAAAAATTTAAAGTATAACTTTCTAAATATAACTTTTATATTTATTATAATATTATTATTTTTGATATTTTTATAATTGTATAAAATGTAAATATTGTTAATTTATTATTTAACCGCTGCTGCATTTGGTAGTTAACCAGTCATAAGTATCCCGCAAACGCACCAATTTCTAAACGCAGAACCAATCGTACAAAATCTCTTAAAACCGCTAGAAACCGCAACCACCCGCATCCGCAAACTCCTGCAACCGCAACCGCTGCGGTTGAACCAGTCAGACCCTAAGTGACAAAAGACTCTTATACTTGTTAGACCCGATATTAGTCAATAAGTTAAATGGGCCAGCATCGGTCTGGGCCATGCGGTGTAGAATAAGTAAGAGGCCCGTTACGAGCTGTTCAAAGAGAAATCGAAGGCCTGAAGATCACGGAACGATTACGAGGATCTCGGACTCAATTCACTACAAAAGGAGATCGACGCTTATGAAGAACGACATGTTGAAAACTCTTGAGAGAGCTACACCCATACATCGATCTTGTTTTCACCTAGCTTTAGATCTTCTCTCTTATCGATCTCGTTTGTAACGTCGATCTCATTTCATTCATTGTATTCATACTTATTCATCAGTAAAATCCATCTTTGCCTACTGGAAACTGATTACATCGTTGTGTTCTAAAGATATCGTTGCCTACATCATTTTATCTTCCCTATATTAAACTTTCGATCACTATCAAATACCTAGTGTAGATTTTAGGATCTACAATCCATTTGTTCTCTATATATATATGATAAATAATTATTTAAATAAACATTTTCTTATATTTTCGAATTATACTTTTTTAAATTTGAACCTTCTTATAATTTTTTTGTTTGAATTATTTTTTCTGAAATTTGTTTTTGAAAATCGAAAATTATTTTTGAAACTTTTTTTTTAAAAAAAATTATGTTTTTAAAGTATTTATATATATATATATATATATATTTATTACAATCCTAAATTACACATTCCAAAAACCCTACCCCGCCGCTCAACTTTAAACTCTAAGTCTGTATTAGTTAACTCTAAGGTTATAAATATCTTTTAACCTTCATTAACATGAGAGTAAAAGTGGTTAGCGTAAATATGAAAAGTGGTACTATGAATGTTGTATCCTTGACAATTTCCCTTATTTTATCTTTTAAACTATTTATTTTAATTTGTAAAAAAATATTATAAATTATAACTTCCAGTTATTTGAAAATATTATAAAATTTCCAAAAAAATAGAATTAGTAAACAGAATATTAGCATCACTTTTAGCCGATTGTTGCTAATGTGGAGTTAAAAAAACATATCCACGGAATCCCCTATATATTAAAGAAGAAGCATTTTTAAAACTTACCTTAAAAGTTTATTGGCAAAGAATGGTGACTTGGCTTCATGAGAAGCTTTTATTTAGCAAAACTCTTAAGTGTCATGGAGAGAACGTTTCTCACCAAAACTGTGAGTTTTATGCGTTCACACTAATATTCTTTTAAAAGAACTTAATACCATCTACACTTTTCTCGACGAACACTTTTACGTGATAAACTTTCAGTTTCAAGTTCGATTAGTTGATTTATCAATCATCAATCCTGTAAATATAATCATCGCATCAATAAAACTTCCTTATTCCTCTATACGTTTATGTTAAAAACGGTAACCCATCTGATCTATCGCCATTAAGTCAACAGATCCATAGAGACGACAAAGCGATGAAACTTTAGTACGATGCCAAGTGTTAATGAAAGAACCCTTTTCTCCATACACGCCTTCATGCATTTAGCAGAGCACTCACGTTCTTGAGAACCGCCTCTCATTGCTGAAAGAGGACGTTGAAAATCTATTTCTAAATAATTGTGTCGTACTCGGTTTTGTTACTGCTCGATGAGGTGATCTCTGTTTCGAGGAGATTGAATCACTGTAAATCGTCTCGGCTTAGTGTATTAATCTTCTTCAGCAAGCAATATAAGCATGCGAGTGTCACCACTTTCGTCGCAATGAGAGCTCTGCATTAGAGGACCTTGAAGATGAGAAGAAACTTCCAAGAACGACCTACCAGCAAGTCTCACTTGCTGGTCGCATCTGGACATCCTTTACAATTTAGGACGGACACGTTTACGTGATGCCAACAAGATATGAACAGGACACTTTAAAATTGGTCAGCCAGTTTTTCGTAAATGAGAGACAACTTACATAAATGTTACGCAAAAGATCGCAGCTCGGAACAACTTGACCATTTTGCATCGTTGGTGTCGCAAAAATGTATATGTGTATCATAATTTCACCTACATGATGATCACAATATTGGTGGTACATTGTTTAGTTTATAGAGTAGGAGCTAATGTTTTTCGAAGTTCATGATTTATCACGTAAACGTTAGGTTCGACGGTTTTTGTGTATCCACTATATAGAAATAGGACCTAATATTTTTCAAAGATATTGTTTTATCACGTAAACATGTTATTGTTTATGATCAGAACTGAATTATTGAATTTTATAGGTCGTTTCAGACATCTAACAACAGTTAAAGACTGTTTGGATATTTTTGTTTGATCTTCAGATTTTTGAAATCACGCGGTCATTGTTTTATTTATAATATGTTATAGATCCATTTTTTTTCGATTTTATTTGTTACCCCTAAGTCCATAACTACTACAACGTGATAGACAAAATATATAAAAAAAAAATATTTTCCAAAGCTTCTTCTCAAACTTGCAAACACCATATATCAAATTTTAATATTAGTGCACCCATTATAAAAAGTATCTTGCTTCTCTCCTGATAACACTCATACATTTAGTTCTACGTAACTATTGCTTTAAATATACCTTATGCTATATATAATCATTATATATAATTTCAACATTAATATAGACATCTTATTCCACGTAAAGTGCGGGTTACTACCTAGTAGTAACAATATTTGATTTACATTCAGTTTTCAAAAAATATTTTTAAAACAAAATTAACACATTGATACCATTTGAGGGATTCAATTGGAGAATATTTAGCGTTTTTTAAAAAAAATTTAGTTCAACCAATTCAATAATTTAATAAACCATTGTAACTTTTTAGATGAACATTTGTAATTATTTATTTTTATCATTGCATTGTCAGGTATAAATGTTCTATTACTTTGAAATGGTTAACCATTGCTTGATCAACCATTGCCTGATTAACGCAAACTTTAAATTTAATTATTTAAAATAAAATTATCTATATAAGGGTTGTGGACATTGATAAAATCCAAAGACACAATAAAAGGAGAGAAATTTCTGATGTCCATTCTTTTTATTTTTGAAAAATAATTTATGTTGTCCATTTTCCAAAGAGATTTTGTATAAGCTCAAATTGAAAAATATTAAAATATTATTTTAAAAATGTGTTCATGCGTGATTAATCATTATATAAATTCATACTTTATAACAATTTGACTATTCATTACATTACCGTGTTTACCCTTATGTTAGCCAATTATATAAACTTTGAATGTTAACTAATTATATTAAATGGTCTAAACATTATGTATACATTTATTAGGAGATAGATAAAAGTGGTATGTATTATATAAACTTTATAATACATTAATTTTAGCCTAATTTCAGAGATATATTATAAAGCGAAAATGTTCATTTTTCTGTACCATCATTTTATTATAAATACTTTTGTATATAATTCTTATTTTAAACTATATTTAAAATTTAATATTATTTTCTCTCCAAACCGCGAGGGTCTGAATCCTAGTGTTTATAACATGAAAAATGTAATAAGAGTTTCTACAGAGTGTCTTGAAATATATCAAATGAATAATCCTTATCAACGATTTTCTTATTTTTTGCAATCTTTTATCTACTCTATTAAAATAGAGTTCTATTTGAAATTTATCTTGGCATGTTTTAAACTTGGACCTATTAAATATGTTGCGACTTAATATTATTAAGTCATTTAAATTATGGACCTACCTAAAATAACTCAATCTAATTAAGATAATATTTGGAAACTAAAATATTACCCCATAACTACCTCCTTAAATATTTCCTACTAATTATTGTTATGTAAATTTCGTTTACACTTAGAAATTTTGAAACAAAGGTTTGTATTATTATAGAAACGAATTTTGACAAATGTGGAATCACATGCCATATCCCTCTATACATTAAAAGAGAAGTCACTTTAGTGATTTCTGCTGAAGTGGTACTCATATAGAGCTTCTCAGGAAAAACGTTATAATTCTATTGGCTGGATTTTTTAAATTTTTCTTTTTCATTTATTTTAATCAATCGCTTATGTAGACAAGCCCAAAACTATTGTCGATTTCGTTAAGCCCATATATAGCTAGGGGATAATAATTATCGATCTAGTTTAGCCTTGGGTACCCGTTCGGGTTCGGATCGGGTATTTCGGATTTTTGGGTATTTCGGTATAGAGGTGTAGAACCCGTTCGGGTATTTCTGTACTTCGGGTCGGGTTCGGATATTTTTAGTCCGGATTCGGTTATTTCGGATCTGGTTCGGATATTTAGATTTTGAAAAAAAAAAAAAAAATTCATTTCTCAAGTTTCTTATATTTAAAAATATAACTTTCAGGTAACTAATTTTTTATTTTTAATAGATTGAATAGTTAATAGATTTGGACATAACATTTTAAAACTAAAAAAGCATTAATTTAGTTACTTTTTTTAAATTTCGGATGTAACTTTTTGTTAATTTTTTTAATAAAAAACTTGAAATGCATTTTAAGTGAGTAGCAAATCATTTTTTTCGTAATTGTATGTATATCATATGAACTTAAAGTATGTGTAGTATCAATTTACACGTATTATTACCATCAATTTACCAAATTTGTAATTTAAAATATATAATACTTGATTTGTGAGGACTTGACTTTTGTATATAAGGAACGTAAATTAAGGTTCAAATTATTGTAATCAATTAATAATCATGAACTTTCTTGAATTTGTTCAATTGCGATTGATAAAAAGAAATTTGCATTAACTATTTACAATATTAAGGTAATTCTTGACTAAGATTAGAGCGCAAGTTATGTGTAATATTCGATTTAGTTACAGCCATTATTTTGAATCCATATGACCACACGGCGATTCCTTTTTAGTATAAATATACGGCTTCTATAATTCAGAAAACTCACCACACCTTTCTTCTCGACTTTGCTCATATCAAAAATTTCTCTCAAGTAATCAAATGGATGGCTTTAACTCCGTTTCCGATTTGAAACCATTCAAGACATTGTTTCTTTTATATTTTATTAGTCTATTGCTTATGTTTTGTTTAATTTTATATTTATAATTTATTTTATGCAAACAAATATACAATTTTTTTTAAAAAAAATTGCAGCTTAATTTAGATTGAAATACTAAATTTCGTCTAACCCTTACTTTATAATATATAGTATTTCTTGTTACAAGGAAATAGCAAACTTTTTGATTCCACTCATTCCTGTAAGATGAATGAAAAAAACTGTAAGTTACGTTAAAATTCTTTCATGATGAAAAAAGTTGAGGAATGGAAAGAATGAGTGGAATGAGATAACTTAAATATAATTGGATACAAAATATATATTTCATTCCTTTTATCCCTCAAATTAGTCATTCCATTCCATTGTATCCCATATATTCCAATTTTTTTTATTCCATACATTCCTAAAACAGTTTACCAGTTACAGCCGTAGACTTTTTGCGTTAATACATGTATATAAATGAAACTTGCACCCGAGAAAAAGAAGAAACACACAGAAAAGAAAGTTAGAAAGAAGTTTTTTTGGTGCGTGTGTCTAAAGAAACAGTATGGATCATGGCTTCATCTTCGCTATCGCAGTCGTCGCTGCGTTGATCATATTCATATCGCTTTATCTATGGCACTGCTGTTGCTCCGACCGAACAGCGGTTGAGCCCAATTCTGATCTTTAATAACTATTTATCTATTTTCGTGTATCGTCTATTTTATGCTCGGTTTTATTTTGGTTACCTCTTTATCATTAATTTTGTGATGAAACTTATGGATTTGTAGCCTATAAGATAAGGAGAATGTTTATTCGATGCTGCAATGTTTATCAGTAATATTTTCTTTTATTCTGGTTTCTTGATATATTGTAACTTTACACAACAGTAATTGGTACTTCAACGATTTTGTCATCCTTTGTAGCGTTACATTACGTGATCGTATACTAGGTGACTAGATGATAATGCACTCCTACGCGGAGTAAATAGATTTCAAAATATTATTATTTTTTAATTTGTAGTCATAAAAAAAATTAAAATCATAACAAGAAATACTATATATTATAAAGTAAGGGTTAGACAAAATTTAGTATTTCAATCTAAATTAAACTGCAAATTTGTTTTAAAAAAATGTATATTTGTTTCCATAAAATAAATTATAAATCCCCTATACATTAAAAGAGAAGTCAATTTAGTGATTTCTGCTGAGGTGGCACTCATATAGAGCTTCTCAGTAAAAACGTTATAATTCTATTGGCTGGATTTTTTGAATTTTTCTTTTTCATTTATTTTAATCAATCATTTATGTAGACAAGCCCAAAACTATTGTCGATTTCGTTAAGCCCATATATAGCTAAGGGATAATAATTATCGCTTTAGTTTAGCCTTGGGTACCCGTTCGGGTTCGGATCGGGTATTTCAGATTTTCGGGTATTTCAGTATAGAGGTGTAGAACCCGTTCGGGTATTTCTGTACTTCGGGTCGGGTTCGGATATTTTTAGTCCAGATTCTGTTATTTCGGATCTGGTTCGGATATTTAGATTTTGAAAAAAAAATTAAAATTTTCATTTCTCAAGTTTCTTATATTTAAAAATATAACTTTCATTTAACTAATTTTTTATTTTTAATAGATTGAATAGTTAATAGATTTGGACATAACATTTTAAAACTAAAAAGGCATTAATTTAGTTATTTTTTAAAAATTTCGGATGTAACTTTTTGTTAATTTTTTAAATAAAAAACTTGACATGCATTTTAAGTGAGTAGCAAATCATTTTTTTCGTAATTGTATGTATATCATATGAACTTAAAGTATGTGTAGTATCAATATAAATATTTTATATAAAATGAGAGATGTAAACTAAAAATATAAGGTTAATTATACATATGTTCGGTTATCTTCGGATATCCATTCGGGTTCGGGTATTATCCGTTCGGGTTCGGGTATCCAATCTCTCCTTATTCAATACCCGTTCGGGTATTTTGCTACTTCTGTTCGGATTTCAGTTCGGATTTTTCGGATCGGGTTCGGGTGCCACCTCGAATATCGTGTAAAGTGCCCACCCCTATATCATACTATTAAGGTATTACGACGATGCTGCTTGTGTGCTAAGAAAAATGTGTTTAGACGCAAAGGCTCCTCATCGTTCATCGACTCTGCCACCCACTTTGCCTTGGAAGTATTATGTGCTACTTGATGAATCGACTCTGCCACCCACTTTCATCGACTCTGCCATCCACTTTACCTTGAAAGTATTATAGAAAGATTAATAATGTTTTATTTATTACTTTTAATATTTTGTAAACTATAAAATACAATGAACGAAATTTTATATAAGATAATTATAATAGTTTTATACTCTACTTGATAACTATTATGGTATATATGGAAAGGTCGAAACAATAAGGTGTTTAGTAATTTGGATATTGATCCAAGGGAAACACTTCGATTAGCAGAACTGGAATCGACACTTTGGGCTGAAGCACAGATAGTCACTGAACAGAAAAGGGAGAGCCAAGTACTGACCAGACGGACATTAGAAACTCCAGGACGTTGGTGTTTTATAGATGGTTCATGGAAGGAAAATGATCTATTTTCGGGACAAGGATGGTATAGTACCTTACCGGGGTTTGATGGTTTATTAGGTGCAAGGAATGTAAGGGCGTGTCTATCACCTCTTCACTCAGAGGTGGAGGCTTTGATTTGGGCAATGGAATGTATGAAGAACTTACGACAGTTTCAGGTTACGTTTGCAACGGATTGTTCTCAATTGGTGAAGATGGTTTCGGAACCAGAAGAATGGCCAGCATTTGAAAGCTACCTGGAAGATATTAAGCTTCTACGAAGAAGTTTCCACAACTCGGATATCATCTATGTACCCCGTACGGAGAACCTACGGGCGGATAGCTTGGCACGTTGTGCTAGGAAACAACCGTCTATCGTCGTTCACATGGATGCGGAGTTACCGATCTGGTTTACAGAGTCAATATGAGTCTGTAAATATCTTGCTGTCAAAAAAAAAAAAAAAAAAATAACTATTTTAAATATTACAAAATCCAAAAATATTTATTAATATTATTTTTAAATTATTTATCGTTGTTTAAAGAATAAATTTATCATAATTTTAAAATAATTTGTAAAATGCTTACAAAATGCAAGGTAAAGTTTCACTTTCAAGAGTTAATTCGAGATTTGGATTAAAAATCCTAATAAATGGTAAAGAAGGGAAGCCGCAGACAAAAATATTGAATGTTGTCTACAAGTTTTTCAGAATATTTCGTAGTCGCGGTACGTAATTTTAATCTACTTTTTTTTCAAATACAAATTTTAAAATGAATAAACTGTTGTAATTATTTATTTTTTGTATTTGCTAGATGGGTTGTGATGAGTTAGGAGACCGATGACGGTATGTCAATTTAATATTATTTCATGTTCAATAAAATTTAGAAATTTATAAATCTATCAAATAATGTTAACCCGTCAAATTGCTTACAAAATTTATTTAATTTTTTTGCAAGTTTCTAATTGAATTTGCTTTCTTTATCGAGAAATGTACTTCATAATTTATATTATTTATGGATAATATTTTGATTTTTATTATATTTTATTTTAATATGTCTACATAAATGTTTGTTTATTATTTATGGAAAAATAATATTATTCACCTAAAATAAAGAATTACGAAACATATACAATACAATTCTAATTAATGATAATATAAAATCTGTTACTTCTAAAACTATACACTATTTATTATATTTTTTGAATGAAAGTATCTTCGTAAACACACAAAATATTTTGTGACGTTGCAATTATACATACACACAATATCTGCATCTTCATACTGGCGTTACTGTGTTCCCTCTCGTGAGGTACGGACCGAGAGAGAACACAAGGTGCAGACCGATCATGTTCTTATGCCTGCACAGGGTGCGGACCGGTCACCTAGTTCTTATATATTTACCCTTACATAATTTTAATTTTATAAATGACTATATATTCATATATATATTCAGTAGTATCTAATCCTAATTCCCCGTGTATTTTGTAATCCTCCTATCCTACCTCACTGTATTATTTAACCTTCTTAGTGACATACCTTTTGAATCTTATAATATAATTGCTATACCTTAGTAAAAGAAACTATATATACTATATATAACAAATAAATAATAAGTTACATACCAAAACCATGACTATTAACATATGCTATATATCGTCCATAGATTTTCCAGTACATTTTCTATACATTTAAATTTTATATTAGATAAATTATATCTCAGCTTTCAATTTTAAAATTTAGAATGAACAAAATAAATCTTTATTCTGAATAGGAAAAAATCATTTGGCATATCATTCTAAACTAAAAGATGAATAAATCATTGATTATTGTTATACTATAAATTTCAAAATTTTGAATTTGTGCATTGTTTGTTTAAATTCTGAAACCAAAAGATATTTTTTTGTTATATTATAAACATATGTAACCATATATTTTGAAAAACTTTCCATATAAATTAAAACGATATATATTTTAAATAGCCAACCTTACAATATTGTTTAAACTGAAAATACAATAAATAAGTTTTGTATTGTTCAAAGTATATTTAGTTTAACGATTTCAAAAATATTCTTATTATTAATTTCACATAATTTCATATCTAAATTCAGTTCCATGCGCTCAAACTGAACTCAAAATTTCGGGTTCCTAACATTGTTATTTGAACAAAGCCAAAAAACTAAAATAACAGAACCCATAAAAAACCAAACTCAAATTTATAAATAATCAAACTTATTACTATACTTCATAACCAAAAAATCAAAATCCACAACCAAATAGAAAAATTAAGAGTACAACTTCGACGTAAACCAAAATTTACAAAATATCATCAAATCATAAAATTTTAATTTTGAAACATAAATTATAATTATAAATTATGCTAAAATTATAGATATAGATATAAATATTCTCGTGCAACCGCACGGATCAAAATCTATATTTTTTTATATTGGGATACTCATGAGTATCTTGCAATATGGACATACTCTTAAGCTTTAATAAATTACAAAGCAAACTACAAATATAACAAATGGCCCATTAGCCCAAGACACCAATGTTTGTCCTCAATAACATTTAAACTTTTTAGCAAAAAAAAAAACATTTAAACTTAAAACGTATTGAAAAACAATTGAGAGTTAGAGACCAAACAATTAACTGGAGGACAAGGTGGGCCTGGCTTCTCCTCAAGTTGGAAACTCGAGATCTTGCCACAAGGACCCGTTAGATACATAGATAAGAAGATAGTGACACCACGATCTATATCTACATTACCCATCCCTCGTGTCCTTTTCGACGTGAATCATCACGATCTGGAACTGGAATACGACACGACAACGCCGACAAAGCTGTTTCTGTATACAAAAATATATATTTTAGACACACGATATCAGTGCAGTGAGTTGGCCATAATCGAGCAAAAACAAAAGGGAAATGTCTTTTGTTAGATTATATATTTTCCTGGATCTAACCACAACTCAGAAAGAATCACGTGAATTCTATTATTTTATTAAGGAAAAATAAAACGTATCGACAACTGAAATTATAATGTTCATAGCATCCGACCACGCGCGTCTCCACTCTTCCCCGTTACTTCCCAACAACACTAATGCCTTTGCGACAAACTGAAAACCAATCTAACTTATACTAAAAGAGGAATATGATCAAAGGAGAACCTGTCCACGTTAGATTAAATAATCAACTAATCAGAAGACATTAATTTGCCATATCACAACATCTTTGTCGAGTTATTGAACTTTCCGTGTTGTCTCCAAAAATTAAATCATGGCCCGTGTAAAGCCCATCTGCCAAAAACCTATCTCCTAAGCATCTATCAATACGACTCTTCCACTTCGTCTTCTACGTCTCCATCTACTGTAAAAGGCGTAACAGACCCCCCTGATCAATCAGTGATACTCTTCAATCCCCTTTTGATGGTTTCGTTCCACCTCCCCTTCATTCTCCACCTATATAAATCACTACATCTAAACCTAAATTCAGACAAAATCGGAAACTTCCACAGAAAGAGATCACGCTATAACCATGAACTCTGCTAAATCAAACGGAAAGGTAGGAGTATACAATATTTTGTGCTCTATATTGATTATATGACTTGATTTTTATTGCATTTGTATATAGAAAATTCTTCTGTCTACTATTATTGTTTGTTTCTGATGGCTGTGGATATTGGGTTATGCAGTGTGTTCATGAAGGAGAAGATAAATTGAGTTATATTTAGTTTTGTACAACATCATCTTTTACAGTGCCTTGAACAAGACCTGAACCAAGATCGCTTGATCTCATGGAGCCAACATAACCAAACTGATAAAGAAGGAAGAAGGCTGATCATACAGGCCTGCGCAATTGCCTCCGGCGCCGTCGTCTTCTCTGAGTCCTCTTTATCGACTTGGGAGGACAAGGATTCATCTTTAGGTATGCGTCGGTGGCGTAAGGCATCAGCTTATTTTCTCTCTTAAATGCTTCAAAGATCTCCTTGGCTCTCATAAATTTGGTTCATTTGATCATTTCCATTGATGGGTCTGCCTTCGCTCACAGATTACTGTTGTGTTGGAGTTTATACCTTTTGAAACTTCCTCTAAGCATCTCTTCCACTGTAAGTATTTTCTCATCTTTTAAGAGATTAGCAATAATCTTAATGTTTGATCTGATTTTGTTTGACATATCTCAGTGATGATATAACTCATTCTGATGTTATATATGAACTATTCTTGGTAAATTGTGATGATATATGCAGGGGATATCAAGCCAATGAAGTGGGCGAGGAGGGTGAGAGCGGATTGCGGCAACACAGATCGCGTTTGTTTTCTCCTTTCAATTT
This sequence comes from Brassica napus, assembly GCF_020379485.1. Lineage (NCBI taxonomy): Eukaryota > Viridiplantae > Streptophyta > Magnoliopsida > Brassicales > Brassicaceae > Brassica > Brassica napus. The sequence continues at coordinate 8,559,906 of NC_063439.1, forward strand.
GCTCTTCCTTCTCTATTTTGTTTGTTCTCCCTTCCCTTCTTTCGGTTTGGTCAATTATGTTGTTGTTTCTTTTGAGATTTTCGAGTTTATCACTATCTTCGAAAGTGGTTGTGTTGCTAACCATGGCGTACGTCTTTCTTCGAGTGTACAGCGAAGGCAGCAGTGGTAGGGTTTACCAGTGTGGAATTCCAGAAAGGCCTCTCGATTGTGAACCTTTATATGTAAGTGAAATACCTTTGTTCCTTAATCTCTAACTTCAAGTATTTGATTTGTGTTGTTTTGGGAATGAGATTTTTCCATTGGTTTGATTAGTAAACAACATTATGTTGATATTGTTCTGTGCAATAATATCAATTTGGTTTTATATTTTTATGTATAGAGAGGATAAAGTTGCTCATGATTTCTGAAACAACACACACTTCTTCTTCTTAATCCTCAAAGATGAATCTACCAAGTCTCCTCTCCAGGTTAATGGACTCTAAACAGAGCACTTGAAAGTTGATTTTTTTTGGTGTGTCATGTGTGCAACAGCAGTTTTTATCGTTTCACACTAGGCTTATTATCCTTTAGTAAAGATCTAACTGATATGAATTAGCTTACTATAAGAAATGTTAATGGAATTAACTTAACAGCAAATTGCATTTGAAAAACGTAGACCTTCAAACATGTATATGTATTGAACATAGATTCTGTAGATATAAAGGTTGTAGAGTTTCTTTTAAATGCATTTATCATTCATCATTTTAATGTTTCTACTTATCTTATGGATTATTTGATTGCCAAGTTCAGTAAGTAAATTTTGTATGACTTTGTTAATGTTACAAACCCATTATCTCTATCGAACTAACATACTTTTTTTTATCTTGATTACCACTGCTCAGATATGTGATGTTTGATCGATCACCAATCACCAATCACCATCCTATTCTCCAGGTGGGCGTGCTTGATGGCCATTAGTGAAGCTCTGTCAAGAACGACTGTAGTGGAAAATGAATTTTTGAATGAGTACGAAGGTGGTGGAAAATATAGCATCGGTGATCATGGTTATTGCTACAGCTGTGGTGGTGGTTGATACGCGAAATCATATATACCTATATATACTTCAAATGTATTTATTTTTAGTTTTATCTATGTTCTAAGTTTAGTTATCTAATTATTTAATTTTATTGTGTATATCATGCTTATCTGGCATGTTTGACGGCTTGGAACACAGTTTTGTTTATTTGTTATATTTAATTTTTCTCATTGATCATATATAAAAAAATACATAATTTCTCAAAAAATGATAAAGCCTGGTCAAAAGTTAACTTAAAAGTATTTTTTTGTGTAACATAGGAGATAATTTTTTTTTTTTTTGTAATGTGACAGAGAAGATAATTGATATTTTGTGTGTGTATACAGCCTAGATTAACTTAAAGTATTTTTTGACTAAAATTTGAGATATTTTACATTTACTATAGCGTTTAATTTTGGGTCTGTAAGACACCTACATTTAGCAAATTAACACGACTAATTTTTTTATTTTTCCGTGATACCAAACATAGCGTTTTATGAATGAAATTAGAAGTTGCACATATATAACAAAGTAAGATTAATTTAACAGTTTAGTAAGAAAACAATTTTACAAATTAAGGACGTTAATTTTACAACATATACCACATATAAAATATGTTGATGTTACATCATTTGTAATAAAAAAATGAAATCTAAAGTGTAATAAGTGTTTTTACAAGCTGACCAAACATCTATACATATTTGAATTCCATCAAAATTAAGCATGAACAACGTAAATATTCCGCACAAGAAACGGATGCCCCTTTAATCCAATAGGAAACAGAAAAAATATATCCACAAGTGGAAGTGGTTACTAATGGTTCATTAATAATTTTACACCAAAAGTCCCAATTCGAAACCAAAAAAAAATTATGTAAATTAGTAGAAATTTTTTTACATGAGATCTTCAACGTGGTTCAAGAAGTATTAGTAGACGTGAATCTATAGGACAGTTCAAAATGATATAATCAGACATGACTTTTCATAAATTAGGTAGCATTGTCGGATATAAAATCCTCTATATATATCCACAGATGTAAAAAATATCTCTATTTTACACACTCTGTTTTTAATAGACGACTCTTTGAAGTTTTTTTTTTAAATTACAAGACGTTTTAAATTTACAATATAAATTTTTATTCTTTTATACTATATAACATTTTATATTTTACAGATTATTTTTCTGTTGATTGAATTACGTTTAAATAACATTTTTGTTTAGAAAATATATAACATTAAATATTTTTAATATGTGTGCAAAATTTCAATGCTTTAAATGAAAAAAATAGTAATTTTGATTTGGTATTAGAAATCCAGCGGCTTATTATCTACAACTTATTTAACATGTTATATTATTAAAAGTTTTGGACATCGGTAAGTTAGTAAGTTTTAAAGTACATATGTGCTCACAAAGAAATATATAATAACTTCTTACCAAAAAAAAAAGAAATATATAATAACTTAAACTGACACAAATTATAGGATATTGTGGGAATGATTAGGTTTTGTGCCTAGCCAAGCTGAAAAATCTATAACCTCAATGATTTTAACTGGAACGACATATATTTGTTTTGCTTATTTAGATTTGAATCCAATGTTTTATAACTTTAAAGGTAAATAGAATTCGATTTTATACATTTATTCGAGTTTACATTTAAAAAGGCAATAAAATAATTATAAAATAATTTAGAAAATATGTGCTCATATAATTTTTTGTTACCAATGAACAAAAAAATATAAACAGCTCTGAAAGATAATTACAGTTGATTAGCAAAAACAAAATAATTTCAATATGCAGAATATTAAGGATATTTAATAAAACATTAATAAAGACATATACTAATATAACCAGTAAATACTAAGTTGAAAAACCAATTTATAAATCTTTGTTGATACTCAATGCGAAAATTTGTTATAATATACTCTCTCCGTTTTTTAATTTAAGTACTTTTGCCTAAAAGCACAAAGATTAAGAAAATTATTATGTTTTAAAAAGTATTGTATAATAAAATAGGTTAGATATAATTTAACCAATCAAAAATAAGTCTATTTAATTTGATTGGTTACACTATATTCAATTAATGTAAAAGTTACCTAAAAATATGAAAACTACTTACATTTTAAAACAAAAACATTTCCCTAAAATTATTTACAATATGAAACGGAGGGAGTAATAAATAAAATACATTAAGTAAAATAAATTATAAACTCCAAAACAAAACAAAATTTTTTTAATTCACATAATTTATCATAATTTTAAATTGTAGAAAAGAAAATTGTTCTTAATTTTTAAGTGTATGATACAAATGATAAATACATTAGTAGAAGTGGCACTAAAATTATTATTAAACTATCAAATAATAAAATTAAATACAGAAAATGGAACAAAATTATTTACATAGTAATAAAATTGAAAATAAATTTAAACGCACATAATCCGCGCTATACGGACTAGTATACCTAATGGAGCTAATTTTGATTTCTTGTCGCGCCACGCACAATTCTCTTTTATTTTTAACTTAAAATAAATTAAAAATCAGACACTGACTCGCACTAATCAACTGCTATCACACGCTGTCCACACCAAACTACAAAGTACATTAGTTTACAAAAGTACCCTTCTAACAGTTATGAGTTCTACTTAAAAGTGCTATAAATCCACTGTGTCTCGTCGGCGCTAAGCTTCCGGCGGATTATAAGATACCCAGATTCACTTATTTAGGCACCAAAAAAAAAACAGTAATACCAAATTAAAATTAAAATCTAAAGGAGTAGTACATTGACTGACTGACTGACCAAGCAAAATTAAAAATCCATGATAAAATAAAAATAAAAACAAACTGAGATCGGGCAAATGATAATCGTTTAAGACATAGGTTTCCGGCAGAGAATCATATGCATGGGAGAGAAAATTTCAGTTTCGCCTCCTCTGGACAAGAAATCAGCAGTCTTAAACAACATCTCATGAACATCGACGGTTCCCTTAGGCGCAACTCCAACGGCAGACAAGATCTGAACGACAACGTGGTTCCTCCAATAAGCGAGGCGACCCATCTTAAGCCTAGTCCACCACGGCTGAGCCGGTGGAGCGGCAAGATCCTTCTCCTTGACAATTTGGAACCCAACTTTCTTGGCGGCCTGGGCTATATCGGAGTAAGCCCTAAGGCCAGGAAGCGCGTCACCCCTCTCGATCCCTTGGATGACCTCCACGTGTTCCTCATCCTGGGCGTTGAACTTATCAGTGGTGACCCACTCGTACGATACATACAAAGATCCGGGTTTCAACACCCTGTAGATCTCGGCGTAGACTTCTTCCAGGTTCGGCGCGTGACACGTCGCTTCGATAGAGTACGCGCCGTCGAAGGTATTATCATCGAAGGGCATCTGGAGGAAGTTACCACACACGACCTCGCAGAGCGCGTCGAGTCCTGCTTTCCTGTTGTGGTCACGCGCTCTCTTCACCTGGTACTCGTTGATCGTGATCCCCACCACGTTGGCTCGCGAGTGGGATGCAATCGCGCGCATCGGACCTCCCACGCCGCATCCGACATCGAGGATCTTTTGACCCGGTTTCACTTGGATCAGATCTACGGCCATCTCTTCGTGGAGGCGCGTGGCGTCACGGTGGGATTTGCCTCGGATGGAAGGAGAGAAGTGGAAGGACTGTCCCCATCCCCACTCGTAGATGTCGGTGACGAGGTTGTAGAACGTGTCCACGAAGTCCGGGACTTTCTCGGCGGTTTCGATCTCTTTCGGACGGCGGAAGAACGACCAGTACTGTTTGTACTTGTCTTGAACTTTCTCCGCCGAGATGGACCCGCCCGATAGATCCAACGCTCGTTTGCCTTTACGCTCCGCTGGTCCCAGGACGCACAGGAACCAGTAGATTCCGCCGGCTACGAGAGCTCCAGTGAAGAAGAGTGCGACACTGTCCATTTTTTAAAGAGAGAGAGAGAGACGAGAGACGAGAGACGTTTTCGTTATTGCTGGTTGACAAGTCAGAAGTGATAATAAATAGATGGCAACATAAGTATTTATTTTTTGTGGATGGACTCCCTTTATTTCGCATTTAAAATTATTATTAATGAGAAGAAGCCTCTGATTTGTCCTTTGACTTGAAAAATCTATAGATTCTTCTTTTTTTTGTGAACGAGTATATCCAATGAAACAAAATATTTGAAGAAAAAAAACGCTTAGTCAAATGAAAATTTATTGCAAACTCCACTACACGAAGTTTTCGTTTGTAATTTATCTAAAAGAAACAAAAAAAGTATGTTTCAAAAAAAAAAAAGAAACAAAAAAAGTCATTCTGTGTAATTAAGTTTAGTAATTACTCTAAAGAAACAAAACTCTATTATGTACTTTTTAGTTTCATATTTTTAATTGTATTTTGGTCCATACAATTACACATCACTTTTATGATTTATAAATATTTTCTCGTTTATTATTTTAGTCCTTAAAAATAGATCTCATAAATATTTTAAATTTTGTTTACAAATTTTAAATTTTACACATAAAATTAAATAAAACTTTAAAATAAGATTTAAAATATTTTAAGCTAGATTTAGACAACAATAATATAAAAAAAACTTAACAAAAAGATTTTAAAAAATTACATGAAGACATAACTATTACATTAATTTAAATATTACAACAACATTAATCGTCAGGTAAGTTTGATCATGAACCTTCAAAATTTTCAAATATTGTCCAGATGTTTTGTGTAATTGAAGATGGTTGTTGTTGTTGTTGTTTTGATGTATTTTCGTACAATTTTTTCTTGTTCATATCGAATATATTCATGAGTATCAATATCATCGAAAATAAATTAGTCTTTTAGCAATGTTTTATGTTTCTCTTTTACTTTTTTTGTTCCGATCTAATGTATTTACAAATATAAATATTACCCGATTTCAACAACTTTTAAACTCGTAATCTACAAAGTAAAAATGAGGAAGACCATTTTTACTTCGAAATACAGTAATAGATCATATATGCATTACGAAAATCATTTTATGAAATAATATAGTATTTTATTTGAAATTCAATATTAATTAAGTTGTTTTCATTTAAATTTTTATATTTAATATAATATTTTATTAATTAAAATTGTTGTAATATGTTTATTTATGTCCTAGTTATTTACAAAAGTTTTATGAATTCAAATTAGTTATGACAAATATAAGGACTTTATTATAAAATATAAATAATTTTGAAGTTGAGTTTGAAGTTTTGCTTTTGGAGAAGAACGTCTTTAAACTTCAAATATAGAGTTTTGGAAATTTCAAAATAGAGTTTCTTTTTTAAGATGCTCTTAGAAAAACTGTTCAAAAGAATTAGTAGTGATGTCATCTCTAATCCAACACTAGAACTCTATTTTAGTGTGATTTTGACGCCAAAATCTTCTCCAACCCAATACTAAAAATCACACTATTTTAGTGCAATACTATAATTTCGCGCTAAATTTGGTATGACACTATTTCATCACACTAAAATATTATTCATCCAATAAAAATTATTCATTTATTTTATCAATAAAATATGCAATTTAATAAATAATAAATATAATTATAAATACATATAATTTTATAATGTAGGTTTTAGTGTTAAGTTTGGTGTTGTGGTTGGAAAAAAAACTTATTTTTAGTGTTAAAACTACAATAAAATAGTGTGATTTTTTACTCTAGAAGTGTTTTATAGTTAGAACCTAAATGTATGTTCTATATGTATTTTTGAAGTTTTTATCATTATTAGTAACTTTTGTTAATATCAAAAACTATAATGCAAATAAATAAAATTTTAAAGATTTTTTTGAGGATTCATGGTTGGAGTAACCAATCTTCAAATCTTTATTTTAAAGTTTTGCTTTTTTTTAAACGAGATCTTGGATTGGAAATGCTCTAAGAAAAGTAAAAGTGATCTAAGATCTAGTTCTTTTGACAAAAAAAACGAAAAAGCAAAGAAGTGAAGTGATGTACATGGGAGAAAAGTACCGACCAGAGGAGGAGAAATCACGTGGAAGCTTCTTCTTTTTTATGAAAAGCCAGCTTTTCGAATTGTTTACAAAAGTCGATTCATTGATCTGCTCTTATTTCTTTTTGTTCTTGTCGTTTCTTTCTTGGCTTCTAATCAGACCACGTTACTTCAAAAGATGCTCTTTCTCCTCTTCTTTAACCTCTAGATCCCTCTCTCAAGTCTGTGCACAATGCACTGTCTCATTTTTGTATCTTTCTCACTCAATATTTCTTTCTCTCTTGCTGTTTAAAAATGGAAGTTGACACTAGTGAAATTGTTACTTTAAAACTATTAGCATTGTTAGTATTCTAATCTTTACCAAAATCTTAAAGTTCTGATACATTTTTGTTACGAGAAGAAAACTTAGTGTAGGCCAATTTGACCTATGGGATGTAAAACAAACTTGCACATGATGAACACACATTTCACGTTGTGTTATACTTTGATGCCCATATCAGCAGAGAAGCTAACGGGGATTGTGTTTGTGTGTTTACCAGCTAATGGCTAATTGCTTGTCATTTGGATCAAATGAAATGATAATGTATCACCAGAATGACATTTCTCTAGGCTTAATAGAATATGATTCTTTTGTTGATTATAACTGGGTAGTAACCCGAATGGGTGTGAATTATATACTTGGATAATGATTGAATCGTCTTGTTTTTTTAAAGAGTATTTCGACTCTATTCCAAACCTTGGATTACAAAAAATCCCTTTGTAGGATAAGACAATAAAAGTCTCATTTTTGTTTTAGTTTATACAAGAATAACAAATAAAACTTTAGTGCTTATATGTGTTTCTTCAAAGATCTTTGATGATCTTCAAACAATAAATCTTTATTTCTTCCTCTCTTACTAACTATTAGTTTTTGATTTTCAATCTTGTTTTTCAAGTTGTGATCAAGTTATAATTTTTCATTGCCCACAACTCCTTATATAGAGTACTAAGGGTTACAATGGTTAGCACCAATAGTTAGGATGGTTAATGAAGAGTTACAACCATTAATACCAATAGTTACATTGACTAAACAAAAGTCACAATGGTTCATCACCAAAAGCTTTAATCACCAATGGTTACAATGGTTTATCACTAAAGGTTGCAACCATTTATCACTAATAGTTACAATCACAAACAGTTGCATTTGTTCATCTAAACAATTGCAATGCTTCACTTTAATGGTTACAATGATTCACTTAAATATCCAACATCTTTTACGTAGCTGTGGCCTGTTCAAATTGACATGTTATAGTTAGATATTTATGTTTTGACAAAGAGTTTAGTCTCTGGATTTATGTTCCATTATATAGCTGAATTATACTTCCAGTTGTGCTGGTAGATAAACCGGCTACAAAGATGTTCAGCTTTTACATGTTGTAATTGGAGTTGCTAGTTGTATATACTTTATATAATATAATATGTATGTACGAAAAGGATTTGTACCTATTAATAACTAGGTGTCTTGCCCGCATATGCGGGCTTAATCGTTTAACAAATATTTATTAGTTTATTTTTTATTAATTCAAAAACCATCATAATAACTTATTATTTATGTTTTCAAAAAAATTAAATCAAACATATATATATATATATGACAAAAATCTAATTAAATATATATGTTTAATTAAAATTTATTAAAGATAACATTGACTTTAACCACTGAATTTATTATAATTGTTTTATAGTTTATTTTTAAATTTTATAATTGAAAAATATGTTTTAAGATAACAACACAATATATAAGACTTATCTTGTTTTAAAAAAAAGTTAATATTATTAATAAAAATTTGTTTTTGGTTATATAATTAATTATATATAAAATTCATTAAGGGTATTATAGATATTAACCGCTCTAACTTTTAACGTGAGAGCTCGATTCCAAAAATGTACTTCGCAAATAATAGTATAATTAATTAAAATTTATTAAAGATAACATTGCTTTAACCACTGAATTTATTATAATTGTTTTATAGTTTATTTTTAAATTTTATAATTGAAAAATATGTTTTAAGATAACAACACAATATATAAGACTTATCTTATTTTCCAAAAAGTTAATATTATTAATTAAAATTCGTTTTTGATTATATAATTAATTATTTAGAAAATTCATTAAGGGTATTATAGATATTAACCGCTCTAACTTTTAACGTGAGAGCTCGATTCTAAAAATTTACTTCGCAAATAATAGTATAGATATAGATCAATTATACGTATTCTAACTAGATTTACACATGTTATGTCGCAGATGGTTTGGTTTACTGTTTACATATGCGTTATAGCTGACTTTATACATGTTACAATCGAGTAATAGATGATACCACTACAAGAAAACAGCGGCATACTGAGGGAAAAAATCGTCGGTATGTCGTCGGAATAACGCTATTCCGACGACATACCGACGAAAAAAGTCCTCGAAAATTTGTTTTTTCTCAGAAATCCCTCGGAAATTTCCGACGGAATTCCGAGGAAACGAATTTCCGAGGAAATTCTGAGGACCACAAGTTCGTAGGAAAGTCCTCGGAATATTCTGAGGAAGATGTCGTCGGAATATCCCGAGGGATACACTTCCTCGGAATATTTCCAAAATTAAAAAAAAAATTATAAATTTATTTTTATAAAATGAAATTCGAAAATATAAAATTAAAATTGAAATAGAAAACATATTTAAAATACAAAAAATAATAAAATAGTTTTTATAAATAAAAAAAATGTTTTATAAATAAAAAATTAGTTTTAATAAATATAAATATTTTTATAAATATGAAATCATCTTTTTATAAATACAAAATAGTTTTTATAAATACCAAAAATAATAAAATAGTGTTTATAAATCAAAAAAATGTTTTATAAATACAAACTTAGTTTTAATAAATATAAATATTTTTATAGATATGAAATCATCTTTTTATAAATACAAAATAGTTTTTATAAATACAAAAAATAATAAAATAGTGTTTATAAATAAAAAAATGTTTTATAAATACAAAATTAGTTTTATAAATATAAATATTTTTATAGATATGAAATCATCTTTTTATAAATACAAAATAGTTTTTATAAATAAAAATAATAATAAAATAGTGTTTATAAATCAAAAAAATGTTTTATAAATACAAAATTAGTTTTAAAATATGAAATCATCTTTTATAAATCCAAAAATCGAATTTATATACAAAAAACGTTTTGTATATTTAAAAATAGTTTTTATAAATAGAAAAATAAAAAATAGTGTTTATAAATCAAAAAAAATGTTTTATAAATACAAAATTAGTTTTAATAAATATAAATATTTTTATAAATATGAAATTATCTTTTATAAATCCAAAAATCGAATTTATATACAAAAAACGTTTTGTAAAATCGAATTTATATGGAAAAAACGTTTTGTAAATACAAAAATAATAAACAATTTATAAAAAAAATTCTAAATCAATTCAACACAACCAAATCACAATTCTAAACCTATTACACAACAAATCACAATCCTACCCAATCACCCTAACAAAAATCTATCAAAAAACTTCTAAAATCATCAAATCTACTTAAAAACCTAATAAGTAGGACCTAAGAGAGTGGGATAGGGTCCTTACATGATTTGTAAGGGAATTGAGAGGATTAGCCGGAGAGATCGTCGCGAGAGAAGGTGGAGAACGCCGGAAGGAGAGAGAGATCGCCGGAGAGGAAGAAGAGAGAAATGGGGAAGAAGATGCGTTTCGAGTTTATAAAACCTAGGGTCCACGGATATTTTCCGTCGGAATTCCCTCAGTATTTTCAATTTCAATTTTCGCGAAATATTTGGCGGCTTGTTTGCCCGGTTAAATGAAAATATTCCGAAGAAATTCCGACGGCCACTTAAATATCCGTCGGAATTTCCTCGGAATATTTTCATTAATTCGAGGAAAAAGAATATCCTGTGCATGTATTTTTATTAATTTATATTATTCCTCGGAATTTCTTCGGAATATTCCGAGGAAATTCTGAGGAACACATGTTTGGGGTTTCAAAACATCAATTTTTTTTGCCCTATATCATTTCTTATACAAATGTAATGCATACCATTGAGGAATCTTTGTATAGATGATCATAAACCATGAAATAACAAAATTTCAAAACGAATTGTAAGTATTCCCTTTACCGTTTATTAAAGTGTATAAGTGTTTCTCTTATGTTGTGGAGATTTCGTTCATACAATCAGAAAAGTGTTATATAAGTGTTTCACTTAAACAAAATTTTGACTTCATAATCAGTCTAAGACACTTAATAGGGGTTATATAAGTGTTATCCAAACCGCAAAACGTTGTTTTCAGTTTAAAAACCCTACTTCCCCGGAAAAGCCTCGGAATATTCCGAGGAAATTCCGAGGAAAAACAAGTGTTCCTCGGAATTTCCTCGCAATATCCGAGGCTTTTCCGAGGAAACATAAACCCTAAAAGCAAACCCCTGAATCGTCGGAAAAGTCTCGGACTATGCCGAGGAAATTCCGAGGAAATATGATTTCCTCGGTATTTCATCGGTATATTCCGAGGAAATTCCGAGGAAATCCAAATTTTGGGTTTCCTCGGAATTTCCGAGGAAATTCGTTGGAATATTCCGAGGATCTCATTTTCCGTCAGAATGTCCGTCAGAATTACGCTGTTTTCTTGTAGTGTACATCTAAGCTTATATTTGCTACATGCATGGATTCTTACATGTTGTAGTTCGCTTATACATGTCATGACTGAGTTTATTAGTAAATATACTTTTTACATTTTATACAATTAAATTCATATATATGGCTTGATGTCTGCAGGGTGCAGATGGATCTCTACACAAACAGCTTATTTTTTTAACAGTTCTATTTGTCTACCTATAATACTCCGAAAACTTTGATGGCGAGACATAAGTCTACATATAATTTATAAACCAAGAAAAACCATTTATAGAACCAACCAGTTATACTATAACAACCACGGTCCATTCGATTCAACACTCTTTAGAATTACAAAAACACCTTTATGTAAGACTGACAGAAAAGCCTCTACTTTTGTTTAGAGACACTCTTTCACTTCACTCACATTTTATTTAGTTAACGGTGACTTTACCGACCATACCAGCACCCTGATGCGGCGCACAATAGAAGCTGTAGGTCCCAGGCTCAGTCAAGGCAACCTCGTACGTCTCTCCGGCAGCGTTGAGTAGATCTTGCTCGTCCATGGAGATCTTGCTCGCGTCAACACCACTTGGGATCTCATCCTCATCGAACACAACATTGTGTGGGAATCCAGCATTGTTCTTGAACACAATCTTCTCTCCTTTCGCTATTGTGAACTCGTTGGGAACGAAAGCTAACGCTCCATCTCCTGATCCCAAGAGAACATCTATCGCCATGGCGTTTCCAGCCAGAGCGATGGAAGCTGCAGCCGCTACGGCCGCGACTCCGAAGTCCTTTAGAGATGACTTCACGGTGAGCTTTGATGATGTTGCGGCCATGGGGATTCTAACGACGGCGGAGGGTTTGGAGATTGTTGATTTGAGACCGGTGAACGATGGGATTGCGACGGTGGCTGAGGTTACTGAAGCCATGATGAAGATTAGAGGCTTAGATTTACTTTTTTATTTTGATATCTTTGTGTCGATTGAGAAATTGTGAGGTGTATTAGTTTTATGTGGTGAGAGGGAGAAAATGAGATAACGCAATGCATGGCTCTAAAAAGCAAACTCCATACTATCTGTAGAGACGCGTTGTGATTGGTTGGTTTTAGATACTGTCTGTCATGACGTGTCATTGTGAGGTGAAGAAATGGGATAAGCTTATTCGATGACGTGGCATTTCTCCTTCTAAAGATTAGGCTTGTTTTATGCGGTGGATTCAACTTGCTCATGAAATGTTGTTTCAGTGTTTTTTTTTTTTGACAAAGTAACTTTCACGGATCACAGAAAGACCCTAACGCAATGAACACATGAATGAATTAAGGTGAAAGTAAAGAGAAAGAGAGACAATAATCAACGATAATAGAGATAATATAATATTCAGATAGATGCTGAGCAATGTTGGTTAAAAACTAGACGATGTTGAAAGATACTTGATGGTCTCTCCATTCGCCATTCTCCAAATACCTCTCATAGAACTTTACTTCATTAGTCGGTTTCACGGTCAATGCTGTTGTACTCGTTGTTCTGTAGCGTCCTTCTTTTATCGGAATCCAATTACTGTATTCTCTTACTTCAAAGTCCACAAAAAATGCTGTCAGCTTATTTCCTTCCACAGCTTCGGTTGGATCATACATAAACCTCTCAGCAGTCTCCCTAAGCGATGGTTGCTCTTCGTTTTTATATTCATCAATCATCTCATTGAAAAAATCTTTCAGACGTAAATCCTGCATGTATTATTACCAAAGCGTCACTATTAATAGAAATTTGCACATGGAAGATCCTAAACAACTTGAGCTTGTACTAATTTACATTGGGAAGGTGGCCATCGAGTCCGGAATAAGAAAGGATATGCACCCCAAAAGCAACTTGTTCTGTACGAACATGTGGCACAGTTGCAGATAATTTGTTGATATAAAACATAGAGTTTGAAGTTATGTCTGCCACAATTAGCTTAAAGGTCATCCCGGTGTATCTCAAAGGGTCTGTAGCTATTTCATTTGCAAAGTCTTGTGGACTCATGTGGCCCTGTAATAAAAGCAATTCTTCTTGAGATCCATTTTCAATATAGCTTAAACCAAAAAAAACAGGGAAAAGAAAAAAATATTTAACCAAACCTGCAAGAACTCAGCAGGAAGAGAGACGCAATTGTTTAAACCGTCAAAGATCATTGCGTCCACAAGAAAAGCAACTCGGCCATTTCTAGAGATACCACACCATGTCCCACCGTTCGGTTGAGCCCAACCACTCAACACCTCGACATTCCAAGCCGCCCCGTTTATCATCCTTTTTTAACCACACGAATGTAAAACGTAACACTCATCAACTAAACAATTAATGCAATAAAAAAATTAAACCCTAAAAAGGTCTGAATAATATTAAACTTGCCAGGTATCAAAGTTGTCTCTGTTATACAGCAGCGTTAGTTGCCTTTCTCCCCATTCGAATGCGGATATCCCCATTTTTTTGAAGGAATGTTATTTTTGTTTTGCTATTGGAATTCTCTTCTGAACTCTTATGTTTGTAGTGTAGTTGTGATTCTTCATCTTTGTGAGAGTCAGCCTCTCCGTTTTATAGTTTCTGCTATGAGCATCTCTAATGTATGCTTCTATATTTTTCTCTAAAATAGAGATTTCTATTATTAATGTGAATTTGTTCCAATGTATAACTTTATAATAGAATTTTTCTATTTTAGCTATTTTAGAGAAAAATATAGAGAAATGTTACTTTTTGTCTCTATATTTAGAGATGAAAATAGCATATCTCAATATTTTTATCCACAAAAAAATAAAAGATTTTGAATAGATTTTATACACATTTTATCAAATGCGAATCTCCAAAATTTTATTTTTTACTTTTTGTTCTCTAAATAACCCATAAAAATAATCAAAATAGATTTTATTTAAGAAGTAATGATAATTATACTCTCATTTATAGTTTACATAATTATTTATTAAATATATAAAATAATTATATATTAAATATTAAAATAAATATTTAAAAATTAAAAATTTCTTTTTCCCGAATTTTCTTTTGAAATTATTTTTTCTTAAATCAAAACTTAGAAAAATCTTCTGTAATATATATGATATCTTCTTGAATTCATTAAAAAAATTGAATAAATGAATGCGTTCATAAACGTGTAATTAAGTTAACTTATATGTATACTTAGATTTCATGAATTTTACTTTTATGCATATTTAAATATAAATATGTATAATATCTTTATAAAATTTAGATATTAAATTCAAAGTCTTCTCAAAACTTAAGGAATATGTTATACACATTCAAGAATATCTTACTAAATTTACATATAATTTAAATTCAGTAATGTATTAATAACTATATATTCATGAAGTTCTTTCGATAAATATATTTAAGTATGTATTCTTAACACATTTATAAAAAAATCTTAATTTTATGAAGATATTATACATATTTATTAATATCTTCCTAAATTTTAAAAAGATATAATAATTATTTAACAATATTTTCTTATATAAATATATAATTCAAATTCAATAAGATGTTATACACAGAAATTTTTACTAAATTTCTATTAAAATTGTTTTCTAAATTTTTTTACGAAAAAATTGGATAATTTTTTATATTTAAATATTTTTCATTTATATTTGTATAAAATGGTATAAAAGTCATTTAACCCTCTAATAAAACTTATTTTGGTCACTTTAACCTTCATAAGTTAGTTTGGAAACAAAAACATGTTTTATATCTAATTGATCATTACTCTTTTATCAAATAATAGAAAATAAAACATGAAACTTATCAACATAAAAAATATATTAATATATTTATTAATTATTTACATATTTTGCTTTAAAACAGCTTTTTCACGTTTCCAAAAAAAAATCACAAATCTTCTAAAATTAAAACGTAAGTTGACATCGTTTCTAAACTGATATTTTTTAAAAAGAATATTCCAATGAGTTTCCATACATTTCTAAAATATTCTGTATTCCCAAATGTTTCCTAATTCCACCCAACTTAAGTTATAACCATGTTCTTATTTGCTCATTTGAGTTGCTGATTTAAATTTTGTCACGTTCTGCTAGTTTTTTTTTTCTTTTGCTAAACTGTAAATATTCATAAATGAATAGTTAGGGTTACAAAGCTTAAGTTTGTGTTTTCTTGGCAAAAAACAATAATAAAAAAAGGAACACACATTTTTGAAGAATTTGGTTGATCATGTCATGTCACCGAAACCAAAGTGGCATAAGAATTTTGTACTTGCTCCTATGCCTTTTCGCAGTGATTGTATTACGGATGTCCCTGTCAGTGTATTTGAAAGTGACCTGAATTGAGCAGAGATGAACGGCAGAGTTGCGCTGTCTCCGAGTGTTATAAAGCGAACTGATGATCAAAGTAGCGTCTACTAATATATATTCCCTCATGTTCCTAAAGATTCATGTTATAGTTTTTTTACATTTATTAAAAAAATATTTAAAATTATATTTTCCAATACATTATTTTTTTTATTAAATATTTCCAATAACTTTTAACCAGTGAAATTTTATTAAACCCAATTGTATTTTTTGAAAAATACAATTTTTCTTTAATTAATGTATTAAAAATATAAAAAATGTTTCTTTTGAAACAATTTTTTTTTCTAAAAAATGGATCTTTAAAGAACAGAGGGAGTATTTACCAAAGATTTGATTTTTACTGATGCTTAGTTGTGTGTCAAAACAATTGTCTGGATGGCTTTTGCTAACGAGGACAAACAAAAAGAGGCCAAACATGTTTCCACCGTAGCTAGTCAAATGAAAAACATAACTCAAGGTCACAGAAACAATGTCAAATTCTAAAACAAATGAGGCATACTCACTAGACCGGTATGGACCTGCTGCGGAGTGAATCCAGTGATCCGCAGTAGGCAAAAGCGGCTTCACTCGGTCGCCTTCTCTTCCACTCGGTCGCCTTCTTCCATATTCTTTTCTTCAGAGGTTTCATCATTTACCTTACTGACAAGGAGTAGCTCACCAGCGCCATTAGCGTTCTCTTTCACAGCAGCTTCCTCTTCATTGATCTTTTCTTCAGAGGCTGCATCAATCTTCTTATAGACAATGACTTCATCTGGTTTGTGTTCAGCAACACGTAGGTCTGGATAGTTTCTTTCGTTCAATGAATGCAACCAAATCGCCACAATTCCATCTTTTTCTTCTGCTGAGCCAATATGAGAGTAAACATGCTTCCATTTGAATTCTTCAGCTACTTCCTTGTACTCTTCCATTGACACCTCCTCGTGACTGACTTTAAACCTTTTGTTATAAGATGTGAAGAAGCATTCATCAAGGTATAGTCCAACTTCTGGCGCCATCGGTACAACTATCCTCACATCCCTGATTAAAGAGTTGCCAATTCAAAAAAAAAAAAATCAGTTTTCCCCTCAAAACAATTATATATACAAAAAATCTAAAGCTTACTTCTTGAAAGCGGTTTGAATCACTGATTCAGGTGCGTAGTTTCTCATGACAGCAACAGCAAGTCCAATCATTTTCCGGATCTGATGAAGCATGAAGCTCTGTCCCACAACTTCACACTTGACAAAGTCTTTCCCGCCGAGTGTAATCACTGTGTTCGCATTGAAGGAGAGAATGTAACGGTTCGCAGCTGGGTCTGCTGCTTTCGTTCTAGTGGTGAAGTTGTGGAAGTTATGTGAACCAACGTAATAGCTTAGTATCCTATTAAACCTCTCCATCTCCTTCTCTCCATAACAGAACTTGCTTTCACTCTTAGTCATCTCTTCCTCAGAATCTGGGTTTAGAGTTTTCTCTCCGTTAGAGCTTAAAGTCTCAACCTTTAATGCACCACAGTTGTTCGACGAAATGTCTGACTGAACCTCTGATGATTTACCATCATCATCGACACTTTCTTTGCCGAAAACACCGAGTGGGATCTTATACCCTTTCTCGCAACACTCAACACACTTCACATACTCGTATCCCGAGTCCGATCTAGCCATCTCAGCTTCACTATGCGAGCACGGATCAAGAGCAAACACAGGGACCAGATACACATACCTCCTCCGATCGCAGAACTTCTTCGAGCTAAACGACGGCGCTACACGCTTGAACCCAAACACACGAATCTGATCGGGGAGATTCGAGTTGAGCCGCTCAACGAACCCAGGCGGGTCGACGTAGAAGCGACCGGAGACGACCTGTCCCACCGCGCTCACGCCCTTATCGGTTCGAGCCGATCGAGCCCACTCGTACTGTCGTGGCTTGTTCCGATCGGCTTCGGGTACGGCGCCGGCGTGGAACAGAGCCTCCTCGAGCTCGCCTTCGATGGTTTTCGCGCCGGGGTTCTTCTGCATTCCTTGGTACCCTACCCCGCAGAACGCGAACACGATGGCGACTTTCCGGCGTTTGTATTTCGGCAGTCTTCGCTCAGCGCCGCCGCTTACGGCGGTTACAGCAGCTGACGAAGCTGGTTCATCGCCTTCGGTGGAGATCTTGAGCTTCTTCTGCTCTGGTTCCTGATCAGGAGCCTCGTCGTGGGGCGATTCCTCGAGTTTGGGCTCCTGATTCTCCATTTTCAGCACGAAGAGCTTTTCTTCTTTGCTACAGATTAAAAGTTTAGTGATGTTCCTTCGTAGAACCCTAGAACTAGAAGGAGGAGGCACATCTCAACGACGACGTATTACAGAATCAGACCGATGCTAATTATTGGGCTTGAAAGCCGTAAATGATGATTGATATAGGCCTTTTAACCAATAGATTATTTATTGGGCCTTTGAGCCCAGATGTTGTTGTGTTTGATATTGTTAGCAGTTGGTCACGCAACATGACCATCAAAACAGCTTAACTGATATTTTTCTGTTACCACTTACCAGTCCATGTTCTTAAGAATAAAAGCTCCAGCCAAACAGTTTTTGAGGTGTTCTTAATAAATTATTTTAATCAGTACATATTCCAAATTTTAGAAGATCTCCTTTTAGGTGTTGAGTCGTCTATCAAAGTAACTCCTTGAAGATATTTCATTTATGACAATGTGACATCCATGATATATCGAAATTTTGCAATATTCAAATTGAAAAGGAGAATGTTAAGATGTTAATATGCGAGCTTAGGAGAATGTACTAATCATCCTTTTCAAATATTGCTCTGCGTAGCATCTTCTTTGAGCATGTTCATCTTTCACCCAAGACCACGGAGTCCCAACCGGAGTTATATCAGGCAGAGTTCGTTGCATCAGCCAAAGTCTAAGTAAGGAGAACCCCCTGAAAGAAAAGCCTCTACGTACTTGCTCTAAATGATATTGCATGGTAAATACAACATATGTAGCTGTTTATATCATATGCGTCAGTCCTGATAACCGCTTGAAATTTGTTGGAAGTTTTGTTAAAAGTTCGTCACTTAACTACTGCAGAAAATAATTTTAGGTTAAGAGGTAATTTAAGACATGATGTCCAAACCTCGTATGGTTTTCAGTGATTATCTACTCTAGTACACAGACTCGTTATTACCCATAAGCAATTTAAATCATTAAAAAGATGAAAACATAAGCAGATGTGAAGGAAACCCAAAAGCAAGCGATGTGAATTTTATGGAGTCATGCACTTCATGATTCATGTTTTTTTTTTTGAGAAAGGGCATACTTCATGATTCATGTTTTGAAATTAAATAACAAAAAGCCGATCTTTTATCAACTGACGTTCGACCCAACCCAACACTGTCTTTCCATTCTTTATCGTCTTCGTTTTCTCTTGTTTCTTTCTTCACTAGCCATCTTCTATATATTAAAAGTAAAATAAAAATTGTATTATTTGGATTTAAAATGTCAATAAATACGCGACAAAGGGCAAAAAGAACAAATTATTCATTAGATACCTTCTCCATCACGTGAAAATGCTGTCCGCCTGCCGTAAAAGATTTCTAATCATGGAGTCTCACGTCGATCTTCCCAAATTCTTTTCAAAAATCAACTTTTTGAACTGAAAAAATCAATCTATTCTTCTTTTTAAGGTATGATTAACCACATCCACGCTAACCATATAAAACACATATAATCTCGGGGTAAATGATCCCATTTTAAAGAAGTACGTATTCCATTTGAGTAAAAATGTGACTGGATATATTTTTGTAATTAAGAATCTTGTGACGGGGAACATAACAAATTGATTATTTATAGTTTCATGTTAATTAACATATTAGATGACTAAAAATAATATTCCATCCGTTTCGCTATAAACGATGGTTTAAAAAGATTTTGTTGTTTCATATATAATATATGATGTTTGCACAAATATAGATAATTAGTTTTAAATTATATTTTAATAATATTTTTGATAAAAAGTAGTGTTCTTAATATTTGTGTATTAAGTGAAAACATCATATCATCGACAATGAAAAAGAAGTAAAACATCGTCTAATACAAAACAGAGGAACTAAACTTTTGAGCAAAGCGCTTGAAAGGAGTATATAAGAGGTCAAAAAAATATCTTTGATAAATGGGTTTGAATGAATACACCTGATGATAATTCGAGCAAATGACGATAATGATGATGGTATGCATGAGACGCATGCATGATAGAAAAGGTGGAAAAGTATAAGGAATAAATTCGCCAAAACATAATTATGATTTGCGCTGGCGACTTGTAATTGTTTTCTTCCACTAAATGAACTTTCACCAACCTTTTTACCCCAAGACCAAATGTTATTGAATCGAACGAACTGAGATTTTAGCTGATATGTGTTTCAAATTTTCTTTTTGTTGTTTACTAGTACTATTTAGTAGAATTTAAAGCATTTCCAACCTCATTCTATTTTTTATTTTAGAATAGAATTTAAATTAAAATAGGACAATTCTCTCAAATAATCATTTTTAAGTTTTTGTCACAAAAAACAGTTCTCAAGAAAGAAAATAATCAAAAATAGCACATTTTTATTTTGAAAATTTTAATTTTATTTTTTTATTTTTTAAAATTTAAAATCTTATCCCCAAAACCCTACCCCTTAACTCTAAACTCTAAGTCTAGATTTTTTAACTCTAGGATAAAAATGATAAAAACTTATTTTGGTCTTTTTTTTCATGGAAAACTATTTTTGTGACAAAAACTTAAAAATGACTATCTTAAAAAATTTCTCTTAAAAATATTCCAATTGTATTCTATTTTCTATTTTATAATAAAATACAAATGAGTTTATTTCATACATAAATTAATTCATTTATTTTCGGTTCATCGCTCTATTCACTAGTAAAAAAAACGTAAATAGCAACGGTCAAAAATCGTAGCTATGAGTGATTTTTCGTAGCTATATGGAGAGCTTGCTACGAAATGCTACGATTTCAAAATCGTAGCTATACGATCGTAGCAAATTCGGTTCGTAGCAAAAATCGTTTCAACATGCTACGAAGATGCTACGGACGTGTACGTGGCAAGTTGCTACGATTTAGACACGAAGATTTTCGTCTCTTTTAATTTTTTGCTACGTTTTAGAGATGAATGATTTCGTCTCTTTTATCTTTTTTGCTACGTTTTAGAGATGAATGTTTTCGTCTCTTTGTTTTTGTTTTGCTACGACAGTTTTCGTGAGTAGGTATTTCAACAATTTCAAAAAAAAAACTAATTTTTGTTTTGAAACAGAAACAGAAACAGAAAATTATATTACATATTGAGCCAAAAGCTCAAAAGGTTCAAAAGACAAACATCCAAAAGATTCAACATTCAGAAGGTTCAAAAGATTAAAACATAATACATAAACTTGATTTAGGGCACGCCACATCTAAGACCTACAAACCGAGTGTGTTGCACCACCTATCTAACTCAGAATTGTTACCGGTGAAGTGTTGAGGTTGTGATTCACCTTGAGCTGGAGACATATCACGAGCTGGAGATGGTGCTTGACCTTGAGGAGGAGCTTGAGACTGAGTTGGTTGTGGAGTAGATGCAGCATGATTGGAAGCTTGAGGCTGAAGAAACTGCAGAATCATGTCGAGACTTGATTGAGTTTTAGCCATCCCTTGGTTGAAGTCAGTCTTGATAGCCTGAACATCAGACTTCAAAGTCTGGAAATCAGACCTGATTTCCTGAGTGACGGTCTCCAAACCACAAACCCTCGTCTCCAAGCCGATGTTTCGGTTGAGTGAAGCAGGAACTGACTCCGAAGGATGTTTGTTGTTGAATTGAACACTGCCAAGCCCATAAATGGTGCCCTTGCATGTCTTTCCACGCTGAAAAGGACACAAAAACAAGATAACATTATCACAGAGAAAATTCAGTCACAGAAAATGCAGTCTGATCTTGTTACAATTTCAATACAAGAGTAAGAAACAAATATAATGAGCAAGAGAGATTATTACCTTGATGTATTCTTGGTTTAGGAGAAGGCGCTTAGAATTTTCTGTGGCAGCAGTTGAGCAAGTTTGGCTATCTCCATCTGGAGAACCATCTTCTAACATCTCTTCAACTGCTTGCTCAACCTCTAGAACCAGTTGCTCAGTTCGTTCGTCCATGAAGGTCCCGTCTTTGCGAGTATGTGTCTTGCTTGCAAGGTCTGTATATGAAGGTAGTGTATCCAAACCTTGGTCGATCATCTACAACAAAGGAACAACAGAAAGTTAGACTTTTAGCAGTTAAATAAATAAAAAAAATGCAAGTAAGACAAGTTGGAAAGCTGACCATACGATACCCAATATTTACAAAGCAGCGTGGTCCTGCACCATGGACGTGCATCTTCAACCCCACCGGAGCCGAAGTGCGAGAATCAGCTGCTGATTGGCTCTTGGCTTTTGCTCCATCTGTTGACCAATTCGCAAGGACTATTTTCCAGTCATTCTCACTGATGTATTTAGGTTGCTTGTTCTTTTTCCTTTTTTGGCTTATGCGTCCGCAGATAGTCACTTGAGTCTGAAGCTTCCACTTAAAGTGGATTTCCTCATGAAGACTGTCTTCCCAGTAGTATTGTTGCTGGAAAAGAAGAGAAGTGATTAGTATTGTTGCTACAAAAATATACTTAGGAATAGAAATGGAGATGGTTCAGGATCACTTACAATGAATGAGTGCCACCATCCTATTCTCTTCGGCTCTGGAACCTTTATCCAGCTTTGCCACGGCCCCCAGTAATCTCCCTGCCATGTTGCTCGGATAAAAGCATGAACTTCAGGATCAACCCCAAACCTGCAAAGACAATGTTAAGCATAAAACAAAATCAGATAAGAAGACTTAGCTAACGTCATTGAGCACACGGATAAGAAGAATTAGCTAAGGACAATATTAACACTTAACTAAGGTAACTAAAAAAGGCAACAAATTTATAATAAACACTAGCTAAAGGTTATTAACTAATGGTAAGTAAATGATATCACTTACCACAATGCTCCATTGGGCTTATCAGGATGAAGGTGTGGCTGGTTTATTCTGGATGGAGCACGTAGCAGAGCATCTTCTGTTCTCCTCACATAGGTTGGAGGAGCCGCTGGAGGAGCCGCAGATCCTGAACTTGAAGGTCCTATTGGTTGCGCAGGAGCAGGAGCAGGAGCCGTAACAGCAGGCATTGACGCGGTTCGCAATTGGGGTCTCACGTATCTGAAATCTGTAGACAGAGATAAACATAAGAAGCTGTTAAGATTGTAGAAAAATTAAAACACAAATCCGAAACCGAAAGCAAACCCTAACTATAACGTGAAAGTAAAATCGAAACAGAAAGTTCATACCCTAATCCAAACCGAAAGCAAACCCTAATCCCAAATCAAAAACCGAAAGCAAACCGTAATCTCAAATCGAAACCGAAAGCAAACCATAATCCCAAATCAAAACCCTAACCATAACTTGAAACCCAAATCGAAATCGAAACCCTAGAACATGAAAATCTAGGTGTGGCGATTGAAAAACGAAACCCTAACTGGAAGAGAGAAACACAAAATGAAAAGAGAGAAGCAAAGAGATAAGAGAGAGAGAGAGAGAAATCGAAACATCACCTGGAAGAGTCAAGCCGGGAGGGCGAGGACGACGACGGTCGTTAGCTGTGTTTCCGGTAGAAGCAGCCATGGAAGAGAGAGCTAGAAGAGAGATCGAAAGAGACGAGAGGTGAGAGACTATTAGAGGTGAGAAAGGTTACGGCTTTGAGAAAGGTTACGGCTTCTTAAGGAAACAAAAGATGAAAAAAAATTCTAAGTGTGGGAAAATGGGTTTTGGGGTCCAAAATGTTGGAGGGAATTGGGTATTGGGCTCTAAAATGTTGGAGGGAATAATAGATTTTGGAGATTTTAGAGAATTTCTAGAATTTAGGGGTTAATTAGGGTTTAGATAGGGTTTAAAGATAGTATAATTAGGATTATTCATATCTTTTTCAAAAAAAATTATACACTAATATTTTTTATATGAGACAGTTTTGTAAATTACAAATTATATAATAAAATGTTGAAGATTTTGTAGAATTTGAAGAATTTAGTGGTTAGTTAGGGTATAAATAGAGTTTAAAGATAGTATAGTTAGGATTATTCATATCTTTTAAAAAAATAAATTATACACTAATATTTTTTATATGAGACAGTTTTGTAAATTACAAATTATATAATAAAATGTTGAAGATTTTGTAGAATTTGAAGAATTTAGGGGTTACTTAGGGTATAGATGGGGTTTAAAGATAGTATAAGTAGGATTATTCATATCTTCTTAAAATTTAGGGGTTATTTTTTTTAAAAAATTATACACTCATATTTTTTATATGAAACATTTTTATATACTACAAATTTACTACATAGAAACTTATATTATACATTAAACATTCGTATCTTACAAACACTAAGAATTTATATTATACATTCATATATCTTACAAACACTGATAACTTATATTATACATTCATATATCTTACAAACACTAAAAACTTATATTATACATTCATATATCTTACAAACACTAAGAACTTGAATCTGATTCGGAATCAGAATCAGTACATGATTCTTCTAACTCATCTTCAGAAATGTATTCGTCATTGGGAGGAACAACCGGCGTTGAATCATAATCTGAATCATCTTCCACAACATAAGATTCAATGCGTAACATTTCACTTTGGACAACAACTTGGTTGTGTGTATCATCTTGTAACGTAGTAAGAACAACTTCAGAAGTTTCTCGAACCCCTCTAGGCACAACTTTCGTACATGCCCACCAATCGCTTGCTGATGTACGACGAACTTGCGGATAAGGAATGAAGCAAACTTGATCACAATTACCAGATAAGATAAAGGGGTCATATTTCTCGTACTGCCAGCGCGGTGACACATCGACGATTCCTGATTTATGTTTTCGAAGCCCCCGACCTACAACTGTATCAAACCACTTACACTTAAAAACCATGGCCTTAAGCCCAATAGAACCAGAATACTCAACCATCATTATCTCTTCGATCAACCCGTAATAATCAGTGTCCGTCGTACCCCGGACTTGGACACCGTAATGTTGGGTTCTCTTATCTTGGCCATGGCTATGTGTGTGGAAGCAGTATCCTCGTGAGAAATAAATCGGCCAAGCTTTATAATTGCGTTTCGGTCCTTCTATGAAATCCAACATCCACAACGGAAACTCATATAACTGACTCGCATTGACAACCTGTTAATTAAAATCATGTTTATAAATGATAAATTCACATTGATAGTCATATTATATCAAAAACTTACATAGTTTTTCACCCATTCTGCAAAGTGGTTGTCTTTCGCTATTTGTAGATCATTACCACATATAGATGGATTTCTTTCTATCATAAACTCCTCAAACATCCTGTTCGGTAGTTGTTATAAAATGATTAAAATTTCCAGTTAACGTTGTTAGAAATGTAGAATATATAAAAATTGGTTGAAATACCTTTCGTAGGGCTCAAATGTAGGACAATTGAGCATCAGAAATGTATGCAGCACAGTGTAGTCATCATCGGTTAGATACCTCTGTTCTACTTTTCCACTCACTCGACCTTCATGGTAAAACATATTTGGCACATCTGGATCTTGATATGTGAATCGAATATCTCCAGGTTGCAAGACTTGAGCGGGCACTTCTGGATTCCCAAAGAAGTGTGCAGAAGATGTAGAAATCTCTTCATTACGACATTGGGCAATAATAGAACCTGCAATATGTGCCTTATTTTTAACTTTCTTCTTTAGATGGTACATGTATCGCTCGAAAGGATACATCCATCTATATTGCACCGGACCACCTAGAGCAGCTTCGTCTGGCAAATGCACTACGAGATGTTCCATAACATCAAAAAATGAAGGAGGAAAAATCTTTTCCAAATTACAAAGCTTCACCGCAATGCTTTCTTTTAAAATTGCAACATCTTCACTCTTCAGTACCTTTGTAGAGATATCCCGAAAGAAGAGTGCTATCTCTATACAAAACATTTTTGAGTTAGTAGGTAGTAAGTAACATTTATACAAAAAAAAGTAAAAATAATTTACCAGAAATTGCGATGTGGACATTTTTGGGAAGCAATTCCTTAAACGCAAATGGAAGAAGTCGTTGCATGATGACGTGGCAATCATGACTTTTCAGGCCTGAAAGCTTCGAATTTGTCTCGTCGATACATCTACTAAACTTTGAAGCGTACCCATCTGGAAATTTTATATCATCCTTCAACCATCGCAAGAATTCTTTTTTTTCTTCTTTAGACAACCGAAATATCGGCACCGGCATCGTTCCATCATCTTTGATATGTAACTCTTGCCTTCTGCACAAATCAGGTAGATCCATCCTTGACTTTGCATTATCTTTTGTCTTCCCGGGAACATTAAGCACCGTGTTGATAATATTATCAAAGAAATTTTTCTCAACGTGCATAAAGTCCACATTGTGGCGAAGAAGAAGATTTTCCCAATACGGCAAATCCCAAAAAATACTCTTCTTCACCCAATTGTGATATTTCCCATATCCGTCTATGTTGCTCGCGGGTTTCTCGTGTCCATTGCCTCCACATTCAACAGTTTTCTTCAATCCTTCGATGTTGTTGATTCTTTCACGGAGAATTTCTTCTCCATTCAACCATGGTGGAGGATCATCGCTTATCGTCTTTCCCTTTCGAAACGCTTGGACATTTCTCCTGTAAGGATGGTCTTTAGGCAGAAACATTCGATGACAGTCAAACCAGCTATGCTTCCTTCCATGTTGCAACCAAAATGACTTTGTATCATCTAGACAATATGGACAAGCTAAACGACCATGAGTCATCCAACCTGACATCATGCCATACGCCGGAAAGTCATTAATGGTCCACATTAACGCGGCCCGCATTGTGAAATTTTCCTTTCTAGAGATATCGTATGCTTTTGCCCCGTGACTCCACAAACCTTGTAATTCTTCAATTAACGGTTGCAGATAGATATCAATGCTCTTCTTTGGATGTCTTGGTCCGGGCACTAAGACTGATAAAAAGAAATATTCTTTTTTCATACACATACCAGGAGGTAAGTTATATGGAGTTATGATTACGGGCCAGACCGAGTGGGCTTCACCACTCATACCAACTGGATTAAATCCATCTGTTGCTAATCCAAGATATATATTCCGACTTTCTGCAGCGAAATTAGGATATACCTTGTTAAAATGCTTCCAAGCTCCTCCATCAGAAGGGTGATGCATTTCTCCTTCGGGAGACTCATGTTCCGCGTGCCATCGCATTTGTGATGCTGTCGCCTCAACTTGGTACAACCGCTTCAACCTCTCCGTAATAGGCATGTAAAACATTCTTTGTTTTGGCCGATTTTTTCCCTTTCCACGGTTCTGGTGATATCTATCTTTTCCACAAAACCGACACACCAACAAGTCTTGATCTTCCTTCCAAAATAACATGCAGTTATCCTCGCAAATATCAATCTTCACAACAGGGAGACCAAGCGCCTTTGTCAACTTCTTCGTCTCATAATATGATGCAGGAGCTTGATTTGGTCGTGGCAAAACATCTCTGAAAGTTTGTGATATCTCATCCAAACATGACTCTGATAAATTATGATCGGTTTTTACTTTCATTAAACGTGACGCCAAGTATAACTGAGAAATACCTTCAGAACATCCTTCATATAATGGTTGATTAGATGCTTCAAATGCTTGAAACACGCTATCTTCATATTGCTCCTCACCGGGTGCTTCCATCACATTCTCCAGTCCATGAGTTGATCCAGTGCCTCCACCCATAATATCAGGAAAGTTCTCTTCATATGTCTCTTCTTCTGTATGTAATGTCTCTTCTCCCATAAATGGACCTCCTGCTGATGATCCGCCAACGTCATAGTAACTTTCTCCATGGCTTGACCATAAGTAGTAATTACTCTTGAATCCGACTCGGTAAAGATGGCGAGACACGGTTCTCGCGTCACGTTGTTTTCGGTTTTGACATTTTGAACAAGGACATAACATGGTTTTCCCCTCTAAAAAAGAATTTTGATTGGAAGCAAATGCGATAAAAACATCAACCCCTTCTTTAAACTCTCGAGAAACACAATTATTGATCGGATCAATGTGTCGATCCATCCAATCTCTTGAATAAAAATAAATCGACATTGAACGCTCAAATTTTTTCCAACAATATGGAACTCTCGAACTCTCTTTGATACAAAACTTGTTTTAACGAGAGTGAAGCGCTTGATTACTTTTATAGAAAAAAGTATGCCACGATTTTGCTACGACATTGCTACGTTTCTTGCTACGTTTTTTGCTACGGTTTGCTACGAAATTAGCTACGAAATTTGCTACGATCAATAATCGTGGCAAGATCCAAAATATCTAGCATTATTTACCCTGCACATTGTCGGATTGAGGGGACATTACTTTAGAGTTAGCGACGAAAATTCACGTTGCTTATTGTTTTTTTGTTTTTATCGCTGCCACTTGCTCAGGATTTGATTGGTGGGACGTATTTTTTCGGTGGGTTGCTACGAATTTGATACGGTATTGAATCGTAGCTAGTTGCTACGTCCATTTACGTAGCACTTTCGTAGCAAAACCTTGCCACGTTTTGTTTTCGTAGCAAGAACGTAGCAACGTTTGCTACGATTGTACTACGTTTTGCCACGTTTCATGTTTTCGTAGCAAATACGTTGCAATTTCGTATCTTTTTTTGATTTGCTACGAACTTATCGTGGCAGTTTCGTTGCTATGGGGATTTTTTTTACTAGTGATTTTTTATTTTAAAATAGAATACATATGAAATAAAACTTAACTCTTTTACAAAATTACTCTATTTTGAAATAAAAAATAAAGTAAACCATTAGAAATAATCATTTATTACAGACTGTGATTCACAGTTTAACTACATTGATCTTGATAGATATTACTGAAGTCATACAGCTCCACCTATTTTTACGACAAAAGAAAATAGTGTTTTCACATTGTAATGTCAACTTCTAATCTACACAAAATAATAGAATAAAAAGATATGAAAAATCGAATTTCTAAAATTTAACTAATATATATATATACGGCAAAATTAACTATTTCTTATTTTATTGAAAAAAGACTTTTGTTAACTAATAACTTCATACTATATTATTTTTATAGTTTTTACTGTATAATTGTACAGATACAAATGTTGGAAATTTTTAAGAGATGCGCATAGGTTTTTCTGCGGTATGTAACGTACCTGGCCATCTTTGTTTTCTTACTTCATTACTTGAGCAACTTCTATGAAACATTTACTTTTGATGTTCAATCATACATTGACACCTTCACAATCTGACAAACCCAATTTTCAGTTTTTACTTTCATTATCACTGAATGCAAAAATCAAACCACTCAGTCTCCACCAACCTTGGTTGTTCACATATTTCTTCGTTAAACCCTATTTCAAAAATATGAAAATCCAAATAAAAGACTACGCAACAGTAAGAGGAATTCATAGAAAAAACATTGTTATAACATTTCTACCTAAAAAAACATTTCTAGCTATCTATTACAAAGTACGAACATATGATCTCGTACAGGGTTTTCATGCTTTGGAGATTTATATATAGTTTTAAGTGCCAGACAAAAAAAGACAACGATTAATCTAAGTGTGTGGTGTAATTTGATAGTATAGGAAACACCAACAAAATTTAAGTTACAATGTTTTAAGTGAACTCTTAACACTTAAAAGAAACAAATTGGAGTACTTTCACACAAAAAAAAAAGTTTGGAGTAAGAGGGTTGATTAAAAAAATAAAGGGGTGTATATTTTGAGGCAATAAATAGTGAGGGGGTATTATTACGGGGGAATTTCATGTTTATTACTTTCGTCATGGTAAACATGACGGGACGTACGTCACCCAAGATTAAACTCTTTCTGTGGAAGATAACTCAAGGAGCACTCCCGACAGGAGCCAATCTACAGCAACGGGGACTTCTGCAACATACTACATGCGTGAGATGCGGAGAAGTAGAAACCGAGTCCCATTTATTCCTCCACTGTGAGTATGCAGAAAAAATTTGGTCTGCCTCCTTGTTTAAAGACCAGGTTACCCCTTCTACCTGCTCTGAATTCTTAGAAGCTCTCAAGCTTGGAAAGATAGCAACTTGTCTCCCACCTGTGGGGGTGGTTTCAGATGTGTTTCCATGGATATGCTGGTTTATATGGCTAGCAAGAAACCAACTGATCTTTGAAAAAAGATTCATCAAACCAGAGGAATCACTAGCCAAAGCCATAGGAGCCGCACGTGAATGGAACTTGGCCCAGCCCCCACCAAAAGCTCAACCCCAGCGCACTAACAGCCGCATGATCACTCCCGATCTGGATGATCTAATCGTATGTTACTCAGATGCAGCCTGGAAAAAGGAGTCCAACATCGCTGCCTTCGGATGTATCTTCAAGGACAAGCGGGGATCGACAGTATCCGAGACCTCCTGCGTGGAAAAAAACGTGCCATCACCATTGGTAGCTGAAGCTTTGGCACTACGATGCGCCCTCCTCACTGCTATCTCCCTAGACTTTTCAAAAATCTGTTTCAAAACAGATTGCCAGACGCTCATTACAGCGCTCACCTCGACTGCTCCTCCGGCGGATCTCTACGGGATCAATCATCGACGACATCGACCATCTATCTTCACTCTTTGTTTCTGTATCTTTCAAATTCCTAGCTAGAAATTTCAATTCTGCAGCAGATAAACTGGCTAAATCTGCACTTTGTACTGCTACTTCCTCTATCCTATAGAATGGGTATGAGTTTGGTTTCTTAATATATCTGTGTTCAAAAAAAAAAAAATACCTTCAAGTGTGCATCTATTATTATGAGTTGGTGAATTTAATACCTTGAAGTGTGCATCTATTATTCACACGGATTTATACCAACTCATTCCATTTTGTGGGAGTTCGTTTTTTGTTTTCTCGAAACTAAAAGGAAATTATTTTATGTGAAATTTCTTTATAAACCAAAGTAAGATATTTGTCGAATGAAATTATTTTATGTGAAAGTTCTTTGTAAACGAAAGTAAAGTTACTATGTTTCATTTTAATTGTCATTTTGAGTTTATTTTATATTTCAACCAATAAAAAAAATTGCTGAATAAAATTAATAAATTTTGTATTGAAAGTTGCAACCGACACTTATTTTATCACAAAATAATTTCTCTACAACAATATTTAATATGAAACGGAGGGGGTATTTGTCAAAGCAAAATTGTCAAGAAGTATTTAACATACAAAAAAAATGTAAAGAAGAATAAAGGATAATATGAAGGTCGTGGGAGTAATGAGTGCATCATAGGAAAGAAGTTTTAACTCCCACTAGGGGTGTTTCCGGCGCTACGCGCCGGTTTTTCAACGTTATAATTTTTTATGTAACAGTTTAAATATATATATAAGTTGATTGTTAATATGTATTTAATGTGATTCTATAAATGTAAAATTATTTTCTTGGCATATTAAAGAAAATTTTTTTTTCTAAAAATATATTAATTTTGCTTGATTCCATATCAACTGACTTTAGCATTATTGGCTGAATAGGTTATTTAAATAAATTAGTGAATAATATATTGTATTTTAAATAAAAGTATGTTGTAGCATTCTGTATTTTTCAATGCTTCTAAAATGTTTAATAATAATTGGGTCTAATGTTTATACAATTTTAGAAGATATATATATAGTATATATATATATTTATTTATATATGGGTAATATATAGTCACATCGCTTGTAACTCATAATTGTCTTTTGAAATATTAAAAGTGGATTTGTTTTGTTAATTTGAATCTCTAGTGATGTAGAAACAAAAATGAATATTATTGAACAAATTAAAATGACATACATAATTGATATAATATACTATACATTTCCTCACGGGGTCAAAGTCATTGAGTATATCATCTATTCTATTAAAAGGGAAGCAGTCTACATAAATCTACTTATACAAGTTGTTTGGATTCTTTACTTTTGTATATTTTGGTCTAACTCTATTTGTTATAACAAACCTTATTATCCCTTATTATGCCATCGTATAACAGCATCTATCTTTAATTCACGGACCTGTAAAGCATATTTAACGAATATGCCATCGTCTGCAAAACGTTTTTGTTATCGATTATTCATGTTAAAGACCTGATTAGCATATTTTTATAGAATATACCATCATAAAGCCAACAGATCCTTTATCGATACAACATAATATATCGATTCTTCATGACACATAATAGAATAGATGGTTTGGATGGAAAATAACAAGTTTCATCCTGAAATAGAAGATAATGATAATCCAGATTGTTGTGCCAAATGTAATTTTGTTTGGAATCCAATATCTTTTACGTGGGAAGCAAACTTCGAGATTTGATTAATATTCTGAATGTACTTTTCATTTGATTTCTTATGAAGATTTTGCAATTTGATTTTATCAAACAATAAAAATATCACGAAACACAAAGAGGTAATTTATTTTGTCATAAATCTTTATTAATAATAAAGTGGCATTTAAATTGCTTATTGAAGCACGAAACACAACTCAATAAATGTGAAATCTGAATCACAAACGAATATGCAAAGTGGAAGCCAAATATCTAAAATATATGAGGATAAAACGCGGATAATATATTTCATTAGTTAAAAGGATTTACTAAGTATATCAATAATTAAAATTACTAAATAAGTGTCTCACTTTATCTAAAAGATTGTTACGTTTTGAATTTATTTTAGCTATCTCAACCACCTTATTCAGCTTATATTTCTTTCAAATATACACCCTACCTAAACCAAATCAAATCATTTTAGCTTCTTTTATAATTCAAACATTTAAAATATAAATATCCGTGTTGATCAGATCTAAATCGTGGACAAGATTTTAAAACCAGATTTTGTAGATACGATTTTGTTTAAGTAGATCCGGAAATATGTACATTGCTTCCTCTACAAGTTTGATTAAATACCTGGATCAGTTATTATTATGATTATACTTACAGGATTTTCTCTAACCTACTTTAATTGGTTTAGTATTAACACTTTCGAATAACAAAGGTATATACGATTTTGGATAATCAGTGGAATAATATTCCTTATTCCACAAAATAATATCTTTGATCAAATCTTGAAACTAAGATGTCCTACATCTGCGTAACCTAAATCCGCTGTCCCACCTAACTATTATTAATATAGTTACACTTAACCACGATTTTTATCAAAACTAAAGATACAGAAACACAATGGCGAACAATCCGCAGCTAATTTTTTTGAACGATATTAAACCCCGCAAGACTGCATATCGCATTCAAGTGAAGATCATTCATACATGGAGACATTTCATGAAAGACGTTGGAGAATCTCTGGAACTAATCCTATGTGATGCAAATGTAAATTTTACGTTCTATAAAGATTTGTTATTTATTTTGTTAAGATACAAGCTAACTAATATAATTCCTTTTATCATTTCCAAGGGAACAAAAATCCATGCTTCATGTAACAAGACTTACATTTCTGAAGTTGGCAAACATGTCCGTGTTGGAGTATGGAGAAACATTGATCGTTTCAGTGTTAGTGCTGCTGGTGGAGCGTACAGATCAACTGATCATAAGTATCGATTAGCTTTTAATGGCAACACTAAAATCACGGAATCTACATACCGAGATGACAGTATGTTCCTTAATCTGGTTGATTTCAAATCCATAGAGAGTGGTCTTCTTAATCCCAACTTTCTTATTGGTACGTTTTCAAATTATTTATTTCTGATCTAACCCAATCATATATACTTAACTAACACCTAAATTTATTGATCTAGATGTTATTGGACAAGTTCAAGACTTGGGTGATCTCGAAACCATAGGGTGTAATGGTGGAAAACAAAGACAGAAGTTGGAGTTTTCACTCGTGGACATTTGGTAAGTCATGCTGATCTGCGTGTTGTGTGTTTGTATATATATAGAGCTTATAATACGTTATAAATGTCTTAAGTATTTTTTTTTCCTTTTTAGTGGGCAAAGATTAGCTTGCTGCCTGTGGGGTAAATTTGCAGAGAATCTTCACACAGCTAGCCAAGAAACCGAAGGCATGGTAATATGTCTACTACGATTTGCTAAGATTGGGCAATATAGAGGTATGTAATATTCTGCTTATTTTTGACATAGCTAAATGTTTAACTCAACCGGGAATTCATATTTTATTTATTAGGTGAATTTCAAATCTCAAATTCTTATGACGCAAGTCAGATGTTTGTTAATCCTGAGATACCAGAAGCAGATGAGTTTAAACAAAGGTCTTTTACATTTTATTATAACATTACGTCTTTTACTCTATAAGATTGAGTATTTAAAATTATGAACCACGGAAAATGCAGAGCTATTGGGGATTCTCAAGCTTTAACCCTAGCTGAATCAGAAGAGAACAAGCTTGAGTTGCAAATGAAGCGAGATAAACGGATGCATTATCCTCAAAGGAATCTCCGAGAGCTTTTTGAGGAAACTGAGGTAAAAAAATTTTGAAAACCAATCTAGCTGTGTAAACATAAACCTATGATTCTAATTTATTTTTTCTTTGTAGGAAAAAGTATGCAGAGTTGTTGCAACAATCTATGACATTGATACAGATTGGGGATGGTATTACTTTGGCTGTCTAGGTTGTAACAACAAGAAGGTTTTCCCCCACTCCAAAACAGTGAAAAAAATAAATGGCAAAGAGACTGTTACACACATCTGGTGGTGTGAAGCATGCAGATCGAAAGTAACCTCTGTTTCACCAAGGTATAACTCAGTTTTTAATCAAGCTCAAGTGAACGACTTTAGAACTATTTTATTTGGTTTACTACAGATTCAAAATCCATTTACTGGTTAAGGATGATACTGGTGAAACCCAATTCCTGTTATTGGATTCAATTGCTACTGGAGTTGTTCCTGCGTCTGCTAAAACCCTACTAAACGGTTCTTGGGATGAAGTTAATATTTTATCAACTATTGCAATTGAATCTTATTTTTTGAGATGCAAATACTATAACACATCTTTTAATTGACAGCTTGAAGATGATGATCCATTCCCCGAGGAAATTACAAATTTGGTTGGCCAGACATTTATGTTTGGAGTTTACATTCAGAAAGACAATGCTTCAGGGGGGTGCTATAAAGTTGGAAAGGTATGGAAAGACCTACGTATGCTAATGACCTCTGAAATATCAGAGAGCTATTCTGCTCCAGCCCAAGCAAGCGAGGTAAAATATTTTCAAGATTATGATTTATATTTTTTAAAAGTTCGAAATTTAATTAATTTGGACCTCGCTGAACGTGTTGTGTAGGAGCCACTGTTGATTGAAAATCAAAGTGATGATATTGTTTCTACTCCTTCTTCCAAGCGAAAAGAAGTCAATAAGGAAGCACCCGAACTTCATTCTACCTCTAAAAAGCAGTGCACTAAAGCGATCAAAAGCGAGAAGATAAGAAAGGATAAATCTGCATCGAGTTAAAGAAGATTATTTTGCTGGTTTTTTCTGGATTTTATAAAATTTTCCGTGTTCTACATTTTGAGTTTCAATAAGGAGTTGGATTTTTTTTCCTTTGTTATTGTTCTGGTTTAATTTTAATAAATGTTTTTCTAATAATTGCAAGTATTAATTACTGACAAAAGTACTATCACAAAACATAGTCTGCTACAGTATATACAAGAAAATACCAGCAATAGAAATTGTCTGATATGACATAAACCAATTGACCTAAACAATATTGATCAGTTGTGGAAATACCAGCTTTTTAAGATGAATAATATTTTCCGCTTATACACATGAATACAGATTATAAGAAAATAATCAATTACTTTAAGAATATTGACAATCCCACTCAAAAGTAAATAGTTATAAAACACCGGTCCTAAAAAGTTGGAAGTGATCTAAATAGAATCTATTCTATTAAATGGAAAAATAATATCTAATTTGAGGCGTGTTTTTTAATATTTTTCACAAAAATCAAAGAATTAGGTTTCATCCATTATTATGCTTTCCAGGATTTGACGAGAAAGAGTAAGCTCCTATGACTGACGATAACAGTGATGCAAATCAGATATATCCGACTGAATCATCGGTTCAGAAAAGGAAGAGAAATACTGCTTTCTTAACAGACTCTGAAGTTAGTAATACTCCTCAAGTTCGGGGGAATAAATCTGGTCTGTTGCCTTTGAAAAGTGTTTTCAGTAGGGTCTTGGCGGATGTGACCAACACACGTCAGAGATCACCAACTACGCCTCAATCTGAAGTTCTTAATCATCCGTTGTCTGGATTAAACTCAATTACTGAGTCAAGTGGTAATATTGCTTGAATCATTATTTTTGATAAGTACACTTGTGTTCTGTGTATGTCTAACTTTAGTAAATCCTCTACTGTTTCCAGTTAAGCCTAGAAGAAATACAAACAAAGCTTCTAAGAGAAGAGATTGACCCTTTTTAAACGAGAATTCAGCCAAAAAAAAGCACGAACATTGCATGAATTGCCAAAAGAAACATGAACTTTTGAGCTGACCAAAAAAAACACAAAACTTTCATTGATTTTAGAATTAATTAACAACGTTTTCGTTGACTTGCCAATTTAGCACACCGTCAGCAAATTTAACAGAAAAATTTGACGTCGTTTATTGTTGGCGTTAAGTGAAACAACATCGTTTTACATGATTTGAAAATAAAAACAAGTAGACACTTGGATTCTAACTCGGGTTGGTTCGGACAAATTGCCAGATATTTTACCATTGGGCTAGTGGCACTTTCAATGGAGTTACTAACATGTTCAATTTTATTTGATACTGATTGAACATAAAAAAATTCTCTAAAAACTTAAAAGATCTTTAAAATTCCAAAAAATTGAAAAAATAAAAAAATTATAAATTAATTTTGAAATTAAAATTAAAAATAAATTTTTATTTGTTCTTTAAAAAATCAAAAATTTTCCAAAATTTTCAATTTTTAAAAACAATTTCTAAAATTGAAATTAATTACACACACATAAAAAGATACCCACATATTAAAATTAAATTAAAATGCTTAAAATAAATATTGTACCCATTATGAGTGCGATTTTAATTTTTAGCTGATAATTGTAATTTTAATTTTTTACATTTTCTTTGAATTTTTTAAAATTTTGGAATTAAAAAGAAATGAAAAGTTTGGAAGATTTTTGATTTTTTAAAGAAAAACAAAAATTTAATTTTAATTTTAATTTCAAAATAATTTTATAAATTTTTTTATTATTTTTTCAATTTTTTAGAATTTTAAAGATCTTTTAAAGTTTTTAGAAATTTTTTTTATATTCAATCAGTACTAATAAAATTAAATGTGTTAATAACTCAATTGAAAGTGACATTAGCCCAGTGGTAAAATACCTTGCTATATATACTAATCAACCCGAGTTCAAATCAAGGGCTTTATTTCTTTTTATTTTCAAATCATATAAAACGACGACTCGTTTTGTTTAACGCTAACATTTAACGTCTGCTTAACACTGTTTTAACTGTGGGTTCACGGTGTGCTAAAATGGCTAGTCAATCTTAAGTTGCTTAATAAACTAAAAAAGTTAATTAAAGTACAATATTTTTTTATCAGATTCGAGTACAGATTTTTTTTGGCGATTCGTGTAAAGTTCATGTTTTTTTTGGCCGAATTCGTCTTTTTAAACTCAGAGATTTACCTTTTTTTTAATGAGCCATAGAGAGTTAATTTAGACGTCTTACCCTTATTATGCTTTTTACCCTGTGCTTTGGATTCTGTAATCCACTCCCCTCTAGCCTCTAGGGGACTAGTAAATGGACCCATCAACTGAAAGTTGTCTTGTACCGTCCGTCGCATGAACCAAAAGTGAGAAAATTGTTAAAAATACGTTAATATAATTCGCCATATCTTATTATATAAAGCTAAGTTCTTCAAAGTTGTTAATTAATATTATTGTGACATGTGTCAATTAATTTATTAAGATTGTGACATGTATCAAAAATATATTACAATTCACTTTTGTTTGGAATTAAAAAGATTTAGAAAAAGAAAATTATTATTATATTTTTTTGAACACTAAAAAGGAAAATTATTACAAAAATTTAGTTTATTATTCTTTTTTGGAGTTAAGGAAAGAAAAATTACTATCACATAGCCTTTTACAATATATTTGTATGGCTCTTTTTATAATCTTTTAAAAATATTTGATAGTAAATTTAATTTTTGAAAATTCTATAAACAAAGAATACTGTGAAAAGCTATTTGAAAGTATTTTTTTTTCTTTTTAAAATATTTTTTATATTTTTCATTTTAAAGATACTAAAGAAAGATATTATAAGAGAAAATATTTATTTTTAAAAAAATAAATTAAATAAAAACGAATTATAAAATCCTACAAGTACAAGAAATTATTTAATAAAAATCAAATAGAAAAACTAACTTTAAAATAAGTGATATTCCTTTTTAAAACCTAAGAAAATAAAAAAGTAAAAGTACTCTTATTATTTTCATATAAATAAGTAACTTTCCTTTTTAACAGATAAATGTATGCTACAAAAATACAAACCAAAATAAATATTATTTTCACATCTATATTTAGGTTTAAGATTCTTCATATTGTTTTCACAAAATAGTATTGACAAGAAAAATATTATCTGAGTATTTTGTTTTTATTTCTTTAAACAACTCAATTGTTTTATCATCCTTATTACATCTTATGATGCTAACACAAGTTTTTTTTTTTTTGATGTTTTTATCGTACATAAGTATGTGTAAATATGAGGAATGTATGTTTGTATGTATAAGACACAATATATAATTAACTAAACATAATTTTTTTATTGAAAATATATTCGTTTTATAAAAATCTTAAAAAACAAGAACGAATTATAGTTGGAATTTTCCTTTTTTTATTTTTTTAAGTAGCTTATTTCTTATAAATAACTAACTATTTTTTAATAGAATTTTGTGTTGTAAAATTATAAACCAAAAATAACTTCAAATATTTCACCTGATATGATTGTGTCATTTGTACAAAAAGAAACATTGTGTACTTATTAATAAAAATCTATCATTATGTGAAAATAAATTTTTTTCCTAAAATCCTAAATAAAAGAAATTTGAAAATTAATTTTTTCCTCTTTTAATCTTAACCAAATAAGATTTTGTTTTCCTTTTAAATCATGACCAAATAGAATTGTAAAAGTAATTTTTACTTTTAAAATTTAATGATAAATGTTATAATGAAAATATTTAATTAAAAATATTAGTGATTTTGAGAAAATGAATTTTGAAAATAATATGATAATGAAAATATTAGTGATATTGAGAAAATAAATTTTGAAATAGGAAGTTTTAAAAATAGTTAATATTTGCTGGATATAATTATTTGATAGTATTTTTATTTTCTAAATCCTAGAAAAGAATAACTATAAAAGATTATGTAATTTTAATTTTCTTTTATAACACCCAAAAAGTGTAATAAAATATTTGATAGTTTTTTTCCTTAAAAAAGAAATCCTAAACAAAAGAGATTTATATCATATTTTTAATTCCTAACCAAAAGAGAATTGTAAGAAGTTATTTTATAGTGTAGAAAATTTGATGCTTAACATGATACTAAAATTATTTAATTAAAAATAAAGTGTAAAAATAATATTGATATGAACTGTAAAAATCATAATTTAAAATTATTTGATAGTAACTAGAAATAATTATTTGATAGCAATAAGATTTTTCTGAAATTCTAAACAGAAAATAATTGTAAAAGTTTATATGATAATAATTTTTTTCTATAATCCTAAACAAAAATAAAAAAAATTATTTGATAGTTTTTTTTTTAATTTTAAATAAAAACAAGATTTATAAAATAGGATTTTTTTCCTTTTAAAAAAAAATCCTAACAAAAGTAAACATACGTATTTAATAGTATTAAAAAAAAAGAATTTGATGACCAGTATGATGATAAAACTATTAAATTAACAAAAATCAAAACTTAGGATGTTGTCATGATTGGTATCTATGTGTTTGGTTATACAAAAATCAAACACATGTTTGATATGTATATTTTCATGTTTGTTCATAAAAATTTGATATTATATTGCCATCGTACATATGTTTAGTCAAAAACAAATCAAGCTTCATTGTTATCTTATTTTATTTTTTTAATTTTTACTATGTAGTAGTTTATAATTCATTTTAATTAAAATATTATTATGAAAATTTATCATTAAAAAATCTTGAATCAAGAAAATTATTTAACATCAGATAAGTTTAATAAAACATTAAATTACTACATAAGAAAGTGTATAATGTTGTCATTGCTTCTTGGTCCTATTTAACTTTCAAATTCCTTTGATTTCATTATAATTCTTATTATTTTGGATTGGATCCGGTTTAAATTTTTACGTTTGGATGTTTTTTCTAACTCTAACAAATATTAACTGAAACTTATGTGTGAAAACGAGTTCTTAACTATAAAATAAATTTCACATAACATATGCAAAAAGAATTTTAAAATAATAATAAAATGATTTTTAAATTTTTTTATTAAATTAAAATATTAAATAAAGCCCGTTGCAATGCACAGACCCAAGTCTAGTTATACTAATAAATATTATGAACAAGACGTATTCTCCGTTTCTTCAGATGTGTTCCGTAACTTCGGATTTATTAACGTTCCTATTGATAATTTTAATAGTTTTCTTGTTAAGTAACGGTTGTAGTGATCACGGATCAACGTGACGACATCACGTGCATGGTACTCACGCAATATTTTTCTTTTATTACAACTCACACAATGTATCATGTTTAGTTTGTATACTGATCAATTATTTTTTCTGTTAGATTTAAACGTTTATATAGCTAACTAATACTCTCTCCATTTCATAAAGTTATATATTCTAGAGAGAAAAAATTGTTTCAAAAAGATCTTTTTTTTTTATATTTTCAATACTTGTTTTATTAACTAATTACAAATTTCAAAAACTTAATTGCACTTATTAGATTTTTATTGGTTTAAAATTATGGAAAAAAAGATAATCACAAAAAATTATGCAAATTTAATGTGTTTTATTAAAATATATGTGAAAATCTAAAATATGTACTCCCTCCGTATCAGTTCAACTGGTGTTTTAGGATTTTGATTTTGCTTCAAAATATGTGATGTTCTCATAATTCTAGGTGAAATTTAATGTCATTAAAATTTTTTGATCAATTATAAAATACTGCATATTTTTCTTATTGGTGGAATTAGTTTTATATAATGGTATTTTATGTTACCAAAGCCAATTACGTAAAAGTTTTTTTTTAATATTTGTGTAAAAACCTTAAACAATTCTTAAAATGATAAAGAGGAAGTAACATTTTGAAACTGATTGAGTATTAAATTTCTAGTCATGCATATGATGAAATTGATTTTCAGTCTCAGATCAAAAAGTAGTGACTATTCGACGTATAAATCCGATATAGAGTTTTTGAAATCCGACATATAGTTTAGATTCAAATATCTTATTCTGCTCGTTTATGCTCTTGAGAATGAGCTTGGTGGTAACAAAACGAGTACGAGTAACAACTTGGTTGTAAGTCAAAAATGAAGTAAGCTAAACTCATTATTCGTCCAGCACTATTGTTTTTAAGAAAATACTTATTAAAATTGGTAGAAAAATATGCAGCGGGTAGTGGTAATTATTTTTATTTCTGTTAGCTTTTGTTATATTTTAATTGATATTTTTGGGTCACACTGCATATTGCCAACGTCATTACGTCAACGTTTATTTATCCGTAAAAAGCTGAAAAAGAAACGGAAACGGTAGGCGCAAAGGTGAACCCCGTTGAAAAGTTGCTTAACTATTTTTGGTGAGAAACGAATAAAGAGCTCGATAAACAAAACTATTCACTGTCGTTTTTACAAACAAAAATGAGTTTATTTTTCCGAGAAAGCCGCAGATATATTTTCTTTTCTCATCTGATTTGTTTCTTTTTGTTATAGTCTGTCTTCCTCGACTATCGTCTTCTCTTATTTCGTTACAACTAGGGTCGGACATTTTATCCATTAAATTTTATTCAATTCGATTTGAAAATTTTGGATATTCGTAAACTTTCAAAATAAAGCAAATACTAAAAATCAATATTCGCTAAAACTGAAGTAAATCACAAATATTAAAATTTTGGAAAGCAAATATTTAATCCGATCCGGCAATATATAAATACATGTATATTTTAATATATTTAAAATTTTTAATATATAAAATTATATAATTATTATTCAAACATGATTTGATAAATTATGTTCACACTATTACTTATATAAAAATATTACATAAAAAGAAGAGAACACATTTATGACAATTATAATTTTTTTCTTAAGCTTTTGTTATTATAATTGTTAACTAAGTTCAAAAAGTTTACAAAATATGTAGATTCACTAGTTCTTTTAATTTTTATAATATATATCATGCAAAAAAATATTTTACAGAACAAATTTGTATCAAATTTTGAAGATTATTTGTATTAATCAAAACATATGAAATATCCGTAAATATTCGTAAATATCCGCAAATATCTATTTATTTTCCGGATATCCGTTTTTCGAATATCTGTATTTTTCCGAAGCAAAGCAAATCGAAAAATTAAATATCCATGACATACGAAACAAATCACAAATACTTTAAAAAATGCGGATATCCGATCCGTGCCCATGCCTAATTACAACTCATCTAGGGTTTTACTTTTATGTAGTCTTTTTAATCAATCTCTCTCTTTCTCTCTCTCCAATAAATATACTTCCACCTTCCCCCTTTCTCATCATTGAACCATTCTATTAATTTCTGTTCTTTTCCTTTCACGAGGGTTTGGCAAAGAGTTTCTTACAGATTTCTTTGGCATTCTGTCCACCTCCTTTGTATATAAATGTAAGTATATCGGTTGTGTGTGAAAGAAGGAGGTGGTCATACTGCCAGTAGACATCTGTTAGGGATTCTTTGTAAAACCCTCTTGATATACTTTTTTTTTTTTTTTTTTTTTGATATACATGTATTTATATATTACCGGATCGGATCAAATATCTGATTTCCAAAATTTTAATATTTGTGATTTTCTCTTGATATACATATCTTTCAATGTTTGGAATCTGGTAAGCTTGATCTGTTACATAGCGATGACAAGCCTCCTCTTGATTCTATCATATCTTTGATTATGTTGCTCCTTCTTTCTTTGAGTTTATACATTATAGGGTCGTTTTATTATATACATATGTTGATCTAGATCATTACATTGATTTTTTTTTTTTGGTAAAACTTCTGTTACCTTTGGTTTTCCAGTTCCTCTATCGTGTAGAACCTTTGAACTATATCGTCATAACGTTGACTAGTGCGATATTTTGATGTTTCGTCTTCTAGAAAAGGTTAAACACAAAGAAAAAGAGAAGGTCCCAGAATTCCAAAAAGGTAACAGTTTTTTTTAACTTTTACAACGTAGTAATAGGGAGAAAGGACAAGCATCTTGTTTTGGAGTCTACAATGTTATTATGATGTTACCTTATTCTATTTGAAGTTTAAGAAACAGTAGTAGAGTTTACGAGTATTCCTTCATTTAGCATCATTTCTGACGTGACGTATATACAGTGTACAGGTTCGTAAGCCATAGCTTGCTTGCTTCCTTTTTTTATCATGCATGAGTTGAAAATAATTCATAATTTTCTTGCGTTTCCGCTAAGATTTGTTAATTGATCAGAGTTATTTATCATCATTCTAGAGAATAACACGCTAGTCGTACAGTTCTTTATATTTTTGTGTATTTCATCGATATATCCGATAATTGCATTGCTGATTAGTAGATGGATGTATTTTTTAGCAGTCTTGCTTAAGCCATAGATGATAAATTAATCAGTCCAGGAGACCAAGTTTAAAGAGATCTAGATAGTTTGGTATGTTCGGGTTTGCGTGAGGATATATCACAAAAGATCATAAGTCTCCAACGATCTGGGTTTAAGAATTCTGAATAATGA
Organism: Brassica napus; assembly: GCF_020379485.1. NCBI lineage: Eukaryota > Viridiplantae > Streptophyta > Magnoliopsida > Brassicales > Brassicaceae > Brassica > Brassica napus. The sequence goes on from NC_063439.1 coordinate 8,603,967, forward strand.
GCTGCCCAACAAAAGAAACATGTTCTAAGCAAGTAGCTTTTTTTTTTTTTTTTTGCTAAAATTTGGTGCATATATTATAAAAGAGGCAAAAGCATACATAATGTGAGAATATTACAATGCTCTAGTGGATAAAGTTAGTAAATTCATTCTGAGCCCCACATGGTTCTTGGTCTCGAGAGAGAGTAGCCCAAAGGAAAACATGGGCTTAGGAGCTTTTGCAGTAGAAGAAATAAAGCCCAGAATCAAAATATTCGTTGTCTTCCTCAATGAAGTAATCGAAAGGTCTCACGGTAGAGAGAACCAGAGTTGCATGCAGGCACTCGATTCCATTGGGTCAGTTTCACGGAGCGATGAGATACGGTTTTTGATGGTGGAGGAGATGGTTGAGAATATAGCTTCCTGCGACTTGAAGTGAGATCGGTGGAGCCTATTGTTGCGCTCACGCCATAGTTCATGAATCAGCGTTTGCCAGGATAGGATTGTGAGATAGCGCAACCGGTTATCACCAGTGTAATGGATCAGACCTTGCAAAGTATCATCCCAATCGTCTGAGATAATGGCAAATTGAAGTTTTGCAGCAAGGTTTCTCCAAATTCCAGAGGAGAAGGAGCAACCGAAATAAATGTGATTTTTGCTCTCTGGAAGTAGGTTACACAGAAGACAGAGAGGATCCGTCTGCAATCCCCAAGACAGTAACCTATCACGAGTGGGGCACCTATTGAGTACAAACATCCAAGTAAGTGTCTTACACTTTGGAATTCCTTTTTTCAGCCAAACCACATGATGCCACGGAACCAAAGGCTTTGATTCCCTTATGTAGTTGTAGACTTTAGCTGACACGAATTTGTTGTTGGTTGCAGGAGTGGTACCCAGTCTGCTCCATTCCGGCATGTCCTCATGTTCTGAGAGAGATACAGTTGATAGAAAAATCTGGATTTGCTCCATCTCCTGAGATCTTGCCGGACCTATATCCCAAGTTTCTCCAACCCACAGCGAAGCTAGAGATGAAGAGAGGGGAATACCATACTGTCTCGGTCCATTATGACCAACAAAGTTGATGAGTTGGCCAAATGGAGACCATGGCGTTGTCCAGAAGAAGATTGAATTCCCATTTCCTGGTAATATTCTCATCCAATTGATTGCTGTAATATTATATTTTAATCAATAGTAGCATTGGCTAGACAGAAATAAAAAAGTTTAGATATGAGTTAATTTGAGAACGCTTATTTCTATACAATGCAAAAGCTACTTGCATTGTATTGTATAGAAATAAGCGTTCTTAAATTAACTCATATCTAAACTTTTTTATTTCTGTCTAGCCAATGCTACTATTGATTAAAATATAATATTGCAGCCTTCGATCGATGAATCTCTCGAACTTATAACCTGTCGAATTGTTTACATAAACCGAGAATGATGTTGCTCTCTTACTTGACAAAGGAATAGGTGAAAAGTGAATAGTGTGGTGATGATCTCATAGAAATCTCACTTATCAACCCTTAAAATCCCAAATCATTGATTGTTGTCTCAAGACTATGAAAAGTTATAAACGGGTATTATCATACGATTCGTGAGGCAGAACCAGTCTGCGGGTTTAATGCATTGGGGACCTTAGAGCATATGCAATGGTGAACCTCACCAATGAATCCTTAGCAATATTTTAGTAATTTTTTTTTTTTTTGGTTTTTGTTTGAATAGTTAAGGATTCGAATCAAAACTGGTCGTCCAATGGTGTTCCCGAAGATGGGTCCTTAGAAAAAAAAAATATTTTTTATTTTTTTTTAAAACTGAAATTGAAATTTTATTATTTGCATGATTAAAAATAAAGATACAATGATTAAACATAAAGATATAAAGATAAACTAATTAGTAATCTTCATCACCAAATTTGTTCCAAATATTTTCGATTAAATCATTCTTCAATCGTTCATGCATATGCCTATCACGAAGATCATTCCGAGTGGGAAACATATTATTCAGATTTGTAGGCCTCTCGGTTTCGACCTCTGAACTTCTGGTTACGTCTCCTTCTTCAAATTCAGATATATCGTAATGAATGTATCCATCTCGTTCATTTTCGACTACCATATTGTGTAGTATGATACATGCTCTCATAATCTTCCCTATCTTTGCTTTGTTCATTGTAAGAGACGGGTTTCTCACAATCGCAAACCGGGATTGTAGTACTCCAAAAGCCCGCTCCACATCTTTTCGGGTTGCTTCTTGAACTTTAGCAAATAACTCTTGTTTAGGACTTTGAGGGAGTGTGATAGATTGGATAAATGTTGACCATTTTGGATATATACCGTCTGTGAGGTAGTACGCCAACTTATACGTGTGTCCGTTGACCACGTACTTTACCCTGGGGGCCCGACCTTCCAAAATGTCATCAAAAACAGGAGACCGATCGAGGACATTGATATCGTTTAAGGTACCTGGAGGACCAAAAAAAGCGTGCCATATCCAAAGATCATGTGAAGCCACAGCCTCTAAGACAATCGTCGGTTTAGCTGATCCACGTGCATACTGCCCTTTCCAAGCGGTTGGGCAATTCTTCCACTCCCAATGCATACAGTCAATGCTTCCGACCATCCCAGGAAAGCCCCGTTTTTCTCCAATATCGAGCAGTCGTTGGAGATCCTCTGGTGTGGGTCTTCGTAGATACTCTTCTCCAAATAATTGTATTATTCCGTCAGTGAAATGGTGTAAACACGAAAGTGCCGTGCTTTCACCAATTCGGAGATATTCATCCACTGTGTCAGCCGCAGCACCATAAGCAAGCAGACGAATAGCTGCTGTACATTTTTGCAGTGGAGAAAGGCCTAACCTGCCGGTTGCATCTCTTCTTTGTTGAAAGAATGGAACGTTCTCTGAGAGGCCATCGACAATACGCATAAATAATTCCTTATTCATGCGGAACCGGCGTCTGAATAATTGGGGGGAGAATGTAGAATCTTCGCTGAAGTAGTCATTCCACAAACGGTTGTGTCCTGCTTCACGGTTGCGTTCTATATAAGCACGTCTCATTTGCTTATTGGTACGGGACCCGACTATTTCATTGTATGTATCTTCGACGATTTCTTCGAAAATTTCATCCAGTCTTTCTTCGACTTCATCGGATGAAGATGACGACATTTCTACAATGTTTTCAATTTTTTAAAGGTTTTAAATATATTTCCACAAAGTTTTCATTTTGTTTTTAAGTTTTAAAGATCTTTCACAACGTTTTCATTTTTTTTTTAGTTTTAAACATCTTTCTATATGGTTTTCATTTTTATTTCTAGGTTTTAAAGATCTTTCTATATGGTTTTCAATTTGTTTTTAAGTTTTAAAGATCTTTCACAAGGTTTTCATTTTTTAAATAGTTTTAAAGATCTTTTTCAAGGTTTTCATTTTTTTTTAAAGGTTTTAAAGATCTTTCTATATGGTTTTCAATTTGTTTTTAAGTTTTAAAGATCTTTCACAAGGTGTTCATTTGCTATTCGGTTTTAAAGATCTTTCATAAGGTTTTCATTTTTAAAAAAGTTTTAAAGATCTTTCTCAAGGTTTTCATTTCTTTTAAAGGTTTTAAAGATCTTTCCACCACAAGGTTTTCAATTTGTTTTTAAGTTTTAAACATCTTTCTATATGGTTTTAATATATGGTTTTAAAGATCTTTCTATATGGTTTCAATTTTCATTTTTAGGTTTTAAAGATCTTTCCACACGGTTTTCATTTTTTTTTTAAGTTATAAAGATCTTTGCTATTCGGTTTTACAAGTTTAAGATTAGTTTCAATAACAGATTGGTAAAGGAGAAATGTTTGTGTTACCTAATAAGTGAAGCAGCAGTTTGTACTTGTTGCAAGTTCGAGTACTAGGAAAAGATTACAACACCTAGATAGCAAGATATTACAACACCTTCGAGTAGTAGCAACCAAAATAAAGGAAAGAAGAAGTAGTTGAGAGTAAACAAATGAGATAGGTAGCAATAAAAACATCATCCAGTCGTGAAGTTTTATAGAACATAGAGTGATACAGTAGAACCCGTGAGTTGGCTCACATGAAGCTAGACAACAAAACACCTTTTTCTTGCAGCACCCGTGCCTTCACATGTCATACTGCTCAACCTGAAATGACAAAAAAGGCAACAGTTAGAGAAGTGTACAATACAAACAAACGACATGAGATCAACTAATCAAATGAGTAACAAAACTACCCAACATCTCAGACATTAGTTTGAGTTTAAGAGATGTTTCCATCTCAGTGAGCGGCTCTTTCTTGCCAAGTAAACGTTCAAGCAGTTTCTGTTTAGAAAGTTTTTCTTTCACTGCCATGATGGACTGAATCTTTGACAAATCCTCCTCTTTACCACTCTTCTTCCTCTTAGAAGCAGCTTTAGCAGCCTTGACGCCCACGGGTCGTGCCTCCGGTTCTCCCACTTCGTCTTCTGTATCCACCTCCAGCACTTGTTTGCGCTTCTCCTTACCAGCGTGATTAGACGGATAGGTTGAGCACCACTTCTGGTCGTGCCTCAGCTCCCTCCATCCATGTTCCACACCGAACTTGTAACCGTGATCATTGTAGAAGTTCTCAAGTGCAGCTTTCATCACATCATCATCATTTTGTCCACTTCTCTGCTCCCTCAGAGCCGCATCATAGCTCCCAACGAACTTGGAGACTTGCTCGTTAATCCTAGCCCACCTCTGCTTGCACTGACCAAGCTCTCTAGGTTTTGTCCCAACGAGTTGAGGACTTGCGTTGTAGTAGGCAACAATGCTCTTCCAGAACTGTCCTGATTTCTGCTCATTGCTCACCACCGCATCCTTACTGGTGTTAATCCAAGCCCCAATAAGTATTTTATCCTCCTTCATAGACCATTTCCTCCTCTCCTTCCTACCAGACTCGACCCCAGACTCGATAACAGGCTCGACAACAGGCTCCTCAGGACCTTGACTACCGAACCAAAAAGGTTCAGGTGAATCAAGGTCAACTGAAGATTGAGATTGACTAAACAGGAGATTAACATAACTAGTGTTCTTATCCATGGTTAGAAAAGTGTAGTGTGTCACTCTAAGAGCAACACATATCCTTAAGTAGGCGCACTTGAAGTTAGCAAAATTAAAATCAATGCAAACCGAGCAGTTGGGAAGGTAGAAAGCAAACTAGTTGCATTAAACACCTATCAAATCAGAGTTAACCCGAGTTCCTAACGTTGTAAAACATTTAAACCAATCACATCTAAGGCGGTAGGAAGCGGAAAGCAAAAAAAGATGCATTTAAACGCAATAGATTGTAAGTTTTCAAATTTTTACACTACTATACGTTTTATATAATGCATAGCAGTAGTCATAGACCCCTATAACTAGGAAATAGGAGTATTGTACCTTATTATACAGACACTCCACCGGTTTTAGACACTCGCTTTTACTTCTTTGAATCTCTTCCTGCAACAACATGAGATCAAACTGTCACAATTTTTTTAAAAAATGCATAAAGACATACCCAAAACCACAAGAGAGTAACTTACCATACAGATACATGACCGCCAGACCTAAAAAAACTACTGCAGAGACCACTAGACAAACCTCCATTGCAAAGCCATTTGTAATAAGCCCCGGTTTCTTCTTAGATAACGCACACACAGTCTTCTGTAGCTTTACCACCTTCTCCTCACACTCAAAACCTTGATCCTTAAGCTGCCTAATTTGTGTCTGCAACTCACGCATCTCCTCCGTGATAGCCACGTCCCACCATTTCCAAATGTGGCAGTCCCCATCATCCACATTTGGGCAGGTAAAGTACCTCCTCCCTAGATCTTTAGCCGTGGAAGATATTGCAACCACAGGGTCACCACCACAGTAGCAGATGGTCGGGATTCCTTCGTCACACTCGGGTTGAGGTTCGTACTGAAGCGGCTCAGCAATATGGTAGTTACTCTCAGCTTCATCCCCGTACAGTTCAAATTCGGCTTGAATCAGTGCGTTTATGTCGTACTCATCTGATGATGAAGGCTGGCTGTATGAATAATCTTGTCCCATTCTTCCTAAACCTGACAAAAATCATGTAACCCAAATTAATTGAAACAAGCATCTGAATGAACCTATAATCTACATGACTCTTAAGTACATTCAACTTCTTGCAAACCAATAGAGATACAAAACGCTAACAACAAGTGGGAAAATGGGATTGAAAAATGCGAAACCCCAATAATCTTATCAAACCCCGTCGATTGAAAACACAAAATCCCAAACAATTGAGAGAACAACAAAATCGAAGGTAATCAAACTCTAAGTACAAACGACCTTAAACTCCTAATCGACTGGGAAAAAGAATTCTTCGAAACCCTAATTTCACATCAAAATTTCAACCCCCAAATATTCTTCGATTGTAAACACAAAACGAAACCGATTGACAGGAAAAGACGCACGAACCTAATCCTAATCCATAAATCTGCAAGAAAATCTGAACATTTACCTTGATGTCGAGACGGATCGAAATCGCCACAAATCACCTTTTCTCGAGAGCTATTTTTTTTCCGCTTCGGTCGCAAATGTCGTTGTTTTTTTTTTGATACAGCAAATACGAAAACCCACCGGACCACTCAGGTTATGACACGTAGCTAAGGATCAAGTCCGTTTAATCCTTAGTTACGGACTAATCCTTCCCTTTCTCGGCTCGTTTATTAATTTAATAATCTCACGGACTGGGTAAAGATTCGTTACGGACCCCCGTTGTGGACGCTCTTAGGGTTCACGTAAAAGATTCTACTACTGACTTTATTCGATACTATTTATCAAAGTCTTCTAGAAGTTATGAAAAAGAGATCAATAATTAAAAATTCAATCTCTTGGCTCTTCCTATCACTTGACCACGATCTCGTTGTCAATTTTATCTGGAAATAAACTCCAATTTTCTACAGATTTGTGTTGACAGAGAAAGTATGATTTACCTCCTGGTTTTCTTGACAACTTTTGTATAAGGAAATGAATTTGTGTTGACAGAGCAAGTATGATTTTTGTTTTTGTTTTTGTTTCGAAGATAACGTTAGCTAATTTCTTAGCAAAACACTATCGAATTGTTCTATAATTTCACGACGTTTTATTGTTTTACTGTTGACGTATAAGGTTTAGTGAGAAGGAATAAACTATCGACATTATCATTGATTTAAAACCTATAATCTTACTATAAAAAATGTATCAGCTAGGGTTGAACCCGGATTTCATCAATTAAAATTGACCAGTGTGCTACAGCGGATCTGATGACAATTTTACAAACAACATGTACTAATACCATTGTTAGTTTAAGTACAACAACCCCAACCATTTAATTTAGTGGGCTTAAAGAAGTTTGCAACCCATTGTAATGCAATGAGCTAAAAAAAGGCCTTACACGTAAACCGTTATCATAAGGTTCAAAGTGGTCTTTCAAGCATACAAATATCATGTTTTAACTCGATTCAAGTTCTTAGTTGTTACCTTTTTGATATATGTAAAATAAATAAAAGTTCGAAGCTACAATGTTGATCTCTACATGAGGGAGCTAGATTCATGCATTAGTTTAAAATGAGTTTTTTTTTCTTCACGAAAGTTTCATCTTATTAACGATCGAAATAGTCGAATGTTATAGCATCCCTTATTATATTTGGAACGAAAGCATGATATATGTATTCTTCACTATCTTGTATTTGTTGTTTGGCCAGTAAGTCAGCACATAAGTTGGATTCCCGGTTTGTCCAAATGTACATGTTGTATGCTTTCGAACCTCTGCTCCCATTTCTATATGTCACGTAGTCAGTTTAACACATCCATATTTTTTGTTCTCCTCTCAACGAGATCGATGAAATTTGCATTGTCTCCTTCGAAGATAACTTTTGTGTGTCCTTGACTCCAACAAACCATCATAACACCAAGTAAAACTTGTAATTCACTCTCCAAAGCATTGCGTGGCTTTCTTGTCTTGAATTGCCATGCTCCCTTAAAGAGACCCATGCTATCTCTAATCAACCATCCCGCTTGTACTAATGTATTTATGTTGTAGAAAGATTCATCATAGTTTTATTTAACTAGCCCCGGCTCAGGTCTTTTCCAATTATTTCTCTGATAAGCGTGTGACCTTCTTGGTTGTCCTAACTGATCTGCTTCAAGATATTGTTGTGCTTCCATCCATTCCTTTGTATCATAATATGCAGCTTGAAGTGAGTTTCGCCAATGAGTTACCTTCTGTTGAAAAACCATTTTGTTTCTATTTTTCCATATGCGCCATAGTATCCACCAAGGTAATTGTTTGAGATGATCAGGTATCGTAGAGTTTTGATGGAGTAGGATCTTAATTTAGCTTCTAGCGTGCCTTGCGACCAAAGTAAACCGCTGTTTGGATATATAACCCGATGCTTTCCAAATGCATTGAGCATAGATACAATCAAAGAAAAGGTGATCTGCTGTTTCTTCTTGATAGCGACGACTTTATGTTGAAAAAAAACACTGTGGTTATACATAGTTGATTTCTGAACAATCAATCAACCTTCATTTCGGGAGGGATAAAGTTTCATAAAATGGTTCCAAATCAAGTATAGCAAAAAAGGCTTCAAACATGACTTTACACATTCCTGTTTCGACACATTGTTCTATAATTTTGTTTATGCATAAATAAAAAAAAAATGTGTATTCCAAATTAGACGTGCTAAATTTTTAATATATATGTTTGGAAAATTTGTCCAAGTCTTAATGTGTAATGGATGACATGTATAACAACATGATTCTATATGCATTTACACTTGGATTCGATTTTTGTATATGAGAAGAATGAAAACATAAAGCAGATTTAAGAGGATATGCGAATCTACATGCCACTAAATTTGTCTCTTCTGATAAATTTTAGTGAAACTCTTTTAGAAAAAGTTGAAATCGTTAATGTTCAAAAAAAAAGAAGTTGAAATCATAAATAAATAAATAAAAATAGCTTCCATGAATATCAATCACACACTCAACTATTAAAGTAGAATATCCAATGTAAAGTTTATAGTAATGGAATTGGGGTGGCTGAACATTGCAAAATGCCAAAGTATTAGGATTTAGGAGTTAATGGATAGTGTACTATTGTACTATACATATATTGTACGACTCGTTAACATGAAAAAAGAAACAATAGTCTTCGATGATGGATTAGTTTCTACCAAAAACCTAAAATAAAATCAATGGTAAGTTTGGTTGCTTACATTATTACATACATCATTGACTAGTCAACTGTGTTGACAGATGTTGTAGTTGGTCAGGGACTGAATCAGAAATCAAGTCAGAAGAAAATAGTTAATATCATATAGTATTAATCTAGTTTATATTTTAAATTTAACTTGTAAAAATATTAAATACAATCCTACAATTCGGTTTTTGACAATATCAATAAAACATTATTATAATAACATCGTTAATACACATAAAATTTAATCTTTGTAGTAAAATAGAGTTTTTAGTCTTTATAAAATACAAACCAAGTGTTTTCCTGCACCATGTGCAGTGATAAATTTTTTAAAAGTTAAATTATATTTAAAATGAAATTTATTAATATTATATATTTTATTATTTTTGACTAATATTTAATATAAAGTTGACTATTTAAGTATAAAATAAGAAAAAAATTTGTTTATTTTAAATTACATTTAATAATATGTATGTAATATATTTAAAATTTGAATCTAAGATAATTTTTTTTATCTATTTATTTTGGCTAAATGTATTAAATCAACTTGTATAAAATTACTAAAAATCATATAAAAACTGTATAGTTATTAAAAATTATAGCTAAATAATATTTATAAAATTTGTAGATATCTAAAAGAAACTAATGAAATTACGATTAACAATTTATTAATATTTTTAAAAAGATGTAAAATTTTTTGAAAATATTAGTAATAAAAATTGTATAATTATAAAAATATAATTAAATAATGTATTTCGAAATTTATAATGTATATTTTAATATATTTATTTTAGTGATGATTTATGAATTATTATCATATTTTAAGAAGTTTACCAAAAAATATAAATCAACATTAAATGTAATGTATTAGTTATTGTCATATTCTATAAAGTTTACTAAAAATATATGTCAGTAATAAATGTGATAAATGGCGACATTACCCAAAAATGTCGACAGATTCACGAAAGGATTTCGACATAACGGGATACTCGATGCATCAACATCTACCACGCGATCGAGCTCTTTCCATATTTTCACGTTTTCTTATTCTTTTTAAAAGGTTCTCTCCTAACAAACATGTGATCTCAACCGCACGCGCCGCTTCCCTATAAATAACCGATCAACGCTAATTCTTGATTTCCCTTCTACTCAACGAAACTCAACGCCAATTACTTATTTTAAGTCTTTTAAGTTTTATTTCTCTGTCGGAGATTTATTTAAATCCATAATCATATAATAATGGGATCTCTCTCGGCGTTTGAGGAGCGGCTGCAGTACCCGACGGCAAGGCGGGATGAGTCCATTGTTGAAGATTATCACGGCGTTAGAATCGCCGATCCTTACCGTTGGTAAGAACGTTCACGTTTTCAGCTGTAACTTCTCTCGTTTTTTTATGATCACGTTATTGAGTTGACTATTAATCATGGTTGGAGATTCTTCTTACAGGAGAGATTTTAAAATTTGCTGCTGTTTTTGTCGGAAGTTGATTGAGTTCTTGTAATATAATGATTTGGATTTGAATACTTAGATCATGACCAATCGTGTTTCGAGCTTTTTCTGGACCATCTACATTAAAAGTTTTGGCCTATTTTAGATATTTATTGGACCAGTTATTTTGAAAAACTAGGCCCATTTATGGACCATTTTTTGTTTGTTTGTGATTTGGTATAGAACCTTGTACCGGTTTGGTCCAATTGTAAAATTATTTCGGTTAAGGTTCGTTAATTTTTCTGTTAGGTTGGAAGATCCAGAAGCAGAGGAAGTGAAAGACTTTGTAGAGAAGCAAGTGAACTTATCAGATTCAGTGTTGAAAACTTGTGAAACAAAGGAAAAGCTTCGTGAGAAAATCACGAAGCTCATTGATCATCCTCGCTATGATACTCCCTTCAAGCGAGGAAACAGTTACTTTTACTTCCATAACACTGGTCTTCAAGCTCAGAGTGTGCTTTATATCCAGGTAACTTTAAAGTATAGAATAATATTCTTAACTATTCTCAATCTTCAGTTTTAGTTGACTAAGTTTTTGATTTTAAAATTGGTTTTTTAGGATGATTTGGATTCTGAAGCAGAGGTTTTGCTTGACCCCAATACACTTAGTGATGATGGAACAGTTTCTTTAAACTCTTTAGCTGTGAGTGAGGATGGTAAGTATATGGCTTATGGACTTTGCTCAAGTGGTAGTGATTGGGTTACTATTAAAGTGATGAAGATTGAAGATAAGACAGTGGAGCCTGATACTTTATCTTGGGTAAGTTTTCTTCAATTTGAATTCAACTACTACTCAATTAGTCTTCCACTTTGATATGACTCTGTTGATCTCAGGTTAAGTTTAGTGGAATCACATGGACACATGATGGTCTAGGGTTTTTCTACAGTCGTTATCCAGCTCCACAGTGAGTCTTGTATATAAGTATTGATTCTTTTTGAGGAAAGGTATGAAAAGTTTAAGCGGTTTTATGACTGTTTCTTATTGTGTTTGTGGTATGTTTTTGTAGAGAGGGAGAGAAGATTGATGCTGGCACAGAGACTAACTCTAACCTTTACCATGAGCTGTACTACCATTTCCTAGGGACCGATCAATCTGAAGATGTTTTATGTTGGAGAGACCAAGACAATCCCAAACATATGTTTGGTTCTAAAGTCACTGATGATGGCAAGGTAAAGCTACTCATTTATAATGCGTCAATTAAATTTTGGGTGTAACCATTACGTTTTATTCTTAATGCAGTACTTAATCATGACCATTGAAGAAGGGTGTGACCCTGTAAACAAAGTCTATCACTGTGATCTCTCATCACTTCCTAAAGGTCTAGAAGGTTATAGAGGAAGCAAATCTCTACTTCCATTTATAAAGCTCATCGACACATTTGAAGCACAGTACATTGCTATAGGAAACGACGAGACACTGTTTACTTTCTTTACAAACAAAGATGCACCAAAGTACAAGTTAGTTAGGGTTGATCTAAAGGAACCGAGCACTTGGACTGATGTTATACCCGAGCACGAGAAAGATGTCCTTTCAACTGCTTGTGTAGTTAACGGAAACCAGCTTGTGGTTAGCTACATGAGCGATGTAAAACACATCTTGCAGATTAGAGACTTGAAGTACGGTTCCTTGCTGCACACGTTACCTGTAGATATTGGTTCAGTGGGTGGAGTTTTTGCTAGGCGTAAAGACACAACCTTCTTCTTTAGGTTCACAAGCTTCCTTACTCCTGGTGTGATCTACAAATGTGACTTATCTAATGAATCTCCACTAGTTACAGTCTTCCGTGAAATCGATGTACCTGGATTCGATAGAACAGCATTTCAAGTCACTCAGGTAACGTGTTTTACAAGCTTTGAATTTACTTCTTTTTTTTTTTTTAATCTATATCTTGATTACTATAGGTATTTTATCCGAGTAAGGATGGAACAAAGATACCAATGTTCATAGTGGCTAGAAAAGAGATAGAGCTAGATGGATCACACCCTTGTTTGCTCTATGCGTATGGTGGGTTTAGCGCAAGCATGACGCCTTTTTTCAGTGCAACACGTATTGTGCTTAGTAGACATCTTGGTGCTGTGTTCTGTTTTGCAAACATTCGTGGTGGTGGTGAGTATGGTGAGGAATGGCACAAAGCTGGCGCGCTTGGAAATAAACAGAACTGCTTCGATGATTTTATTGCTGGAGCAGAGTATTTGGTCTCTGCTGGTTATACACAACCGAGGAAGCTTTGTATTGAAGGGAGTAGTAACGGTGGGATACTAATTGGGGCTTGCATTAATCAGGTAGAGACTCTTAAAAACTCTAGCTTGTGATCATAGTAATCATATAGTTAGATGAAGAATTTTGTTTACAATGTGACACAGAGACCGGATCTGTTTGGGTGTGCTTTGGCTCATGTTGGAGTCATGGACATGCTAAGGTTTCACAAGTTTACTATAGGACATGCTTGGACTTCTGAGTTTGGTTGTTCCGACAAGGAAGAGGAGTTCCATTGGTTGATTAAGTAAGTCTTGTTTTAGGCCAAACATAAAGCTTTCCTTGTTTGGTAAGATATAAGATATCTGATGGTTTTTGGTATTTGATCTATGAAAAAGGTATTCGCCTCTGCATAATGTGAAGAGGCCATGGGAACAGAAGAGGGATGGGGTTGTTCAGTATCCATCAACGATGTTGTTAACTGCTGATCATGATGATAGAGTCGTCCCACTTCATACATTCAAGTTGCTTGCGGTTTGTCTTTTGTCTCTTGTTTGCTTTTTGCATCTTCTTTCTTCTTCCATTGAAACCTGTTTTGGTTTGGCAGACAATGCAATATGAATTAGGTTTGAGTTTAGAGAATAGTCCACAGACAAACCCTATTATTGCTCGTATTGAAGTTAAAGCCGGGCATGGAGCAGGACGTCCAACACAAAAGATTGTGAGTAATTAGTTAAATAGTTTTTCTTCATTATATATTCTTGAGGAAGTGAAGTGTCGATGTAATGTTTGTGAGTTGCAACAGATTGAGGAGGCGGCTGATAGGTATGGGTTTATGGCAAAGATGGTAGATGCTACATGGCTTGACTGAAATTGACATGAAGAGATCAGTTTCTGTTATATCCCTAAGAGAGAGAGAGAGAGAGAGAGCTTCTGCTTACTGTATAATTTTGTTAACCGACAGAGATCATTACAATAATAAACTTCATGTGCCGCGTTCAGCTTATACTGTCATAATAGGCAAGGCAACGTTTGCGAGTGGAAACAGTTTAGAATCTAGCTGAATCACCGAATGAATCCACGTTATAATTTGAAGTATTTCTATATTTTAAAAGTTAAAATACAATAAAACTGATCAGTTATGGGGAAAATATGAATCAAGAATACAAAAATGACAGTTTTATGGATTGTTGGTACTTGGCATTTCAAGAATCGCCCATTTTGACATCAGTCACATCAAGTTGTATTATCTCCGCCCTGCACCCTAAAATTGATCCCATGCTGTAACCAAAATGAAACAGATGAGGTCAATATGGTTCAATGCTTCTTGTTACCATTCTTCTTTATATAAGGGAGTTCATTATTTTTATACCTTGGAGTGGTACGACCAAGATCTCCATGAACAAACTCTTTGATGTATGTTCCAGCCTGCACTTAATGAAAATTTTAAAATTTGCCCCTCTTTTATAAATTATGATAAAAAAACTATAATGAGGTGAGTTAGAAGATCTTGCAACCTGTGTGCATAGATGCAGTAGAAAGTAGTGAGAGCTTCCTTTAATCTTTTCGACTTTCATCCTGAGGAGAATTGAAACCACAAAAACTGCCATTTACTAAACAGAAGAAGCTTTAAGGTAAGTAAACACACAAAATTCACGATCGATCGTCACTAACCAGTGTATAGTCCTTTCACGTTCCAATGGACTTCGGCGGTGAAGCACTCTTACCGGTGTCTTCTGCAAAATTTTCTGCAGTGACATAATACAGAAGAAAGACAATTAGTTTGCATTGGGAACCAAGAACGGTGTTTGAGGATAGACATGTGCTTTTAACATGATGCGAAGATTTATACTATACAAAAAAAAAAAAAATGGACTCACCAATTCTTTCAGAGAAGAAATTGAGTCGATATCTTTCTCTTCAACTGGACGAGCAATCCATACAATTGCAGCATATTGCTTCTGCAATATATATCAAAAATATCCGAGTAGTTGATTTAGTAGTTTTATTACACTTCTAACTAACATTTAACAAAACTGACCTGTTTCTCTGCTTCTCCTTCACGCATCATTGCCCAACACTGACTTCCTATGAATTTAAGGTCTTTAACTCCGACCTGCAGCCAATGTACTGCTTGTAAGCTTGCAAACAAATTACAGAATCAACTGTACAACTTTTATGTGTTCAATTGATTAGGCCTTACTAGTTTTTTCTCTGACTTGTTTATCTTCTCTTCAATTTCCGTCAATGATTGCTGAGATGGGCATTTGCGGGAATTCTGAACTTCGATCAAGAAAGGTCTACCTGAGCCCAACATGCGTACCTGAATAATAGAGCTCTTTTCATATTATCAGCATAAACTGTTGAACTTGAACATGAAATTCGGAAAAGGGTAATATTCTAACATCAATATCTTCTCTGCCAGCAGCATGGAACTTGTAGGAATCCCCAAGGCATGCTGGAAGAATATTTCCACCAATTAACTCCTGAAAAAAAGAAGATAACAATCTCTCAAGCCACCTGATCTCTTTAGGAATAATATATACATATCCAGATAACTACCAAGTGTACTACCTCAACAGACGCTTCACCCATTCTTTCATCATCAATAATCCATCGTGTTTGACTTACATTTCTAGAGTACTGCAAAGATAAAATTGAACCATCGATTGAAATATCTCCCCAGTAAGAGGTAAACAGATCTGCTTGGTCATATGTGAATCCATTTGTTACCAAACTACAATTTGCACACATGAATGGCTAGGTCAAAATACACTATGTTTCAAGAACATGAAAATATTGACTTACTTTGAAGTATCTGCCACTAAAGAAGATAGGCATTTTGTTGCAATGAATTGACAAGATGCATGGTTCATAAACCTGGTCAGTGGTCACATAAAGAATCATAGAACATGAGTTCTTGTAAGCCAAATAATGACAACGCGGGCTAATCCAATATAAATTACCTTTTCAAATGAATTCTCGGACATAGAGGTTGATCCGTTCTCTTCGTCTGCATAAACAATATCAACACATAATACATAGCATTTGAAAATTTTGAAATTTGTTGGGACACCTGCATATAAACTGTACAGGCTAATGTAGATGGCCACAAGGTCAAACAAGAGCGTCAACCAAGTAATAGATGATCGTAGAGTCTCGACATACCTGTTTTCCTCTTCTTTCTTTCACGTGTTGTTTCAGACGCACCTTGAGCCTCATCTGATGCCTTAGAGTAAGTCAAACGGATCTGAAAAGAGCTTGAGTCTGATTTAGCTCCCTGCAAAACTCAAAACAAGGACGAATGCATAGACTTTAATCTCTAAAAGATTTTGTTACCTTGTCACATATTTGGCAGTTTATGTTCTATAAAATACCAAGCAATCGAAACATAGGCGAAAACCAAAAAAATTGACAAAACAGAACACAGACTCACCAACGATACTTTAAGAGGATCCAAGACCAAAACTTTCAAGGCATCTTTTACAGAAATCTTTTCGCTCTGCAGCCAACTTTCACTGTTATACTTTCCTTTAAGGTATAACCTACAAAGGTATAAACACACAAAAAAAAAAAAAAAACTGAGAAATTGCAAAAGAGATATACTTTCTAGGACCCAATACGCTGATAAAACCAAAAGGCAAAACATAAATGCAAGTAAAGCTTACAAGACTGCACGCTCATTCTCCAGGATAGTTGCTGGCACATAGACTTCTAAACCAAAGCTATCGAACTCATGACCTTCCTCCTTCACCAAGTCCGTTACCCTTGCGGCGTAATCACTACCACACTCCGATCTCACCAGCGTTTGTTTAGCATCGGAGAAAACGAACTGCAATACACCTAAACACACAATGCAGCAGCTAGACTCTTCCGATGAGGCAGCTTCCTCATCGCCGGATTCTAGCCAGCTCCGCAGAGTAGACGCCGAGACTGACGACAAATCGGAATCAAAAGCCTCGACGGACACCAATCGGAATATACATCTCTCGCATACCTGGGGACAGACACACCGAATTAATAAAAAAAGGGAAGAATCTAATTCGAGGTGAGAGAGAGAGAGAAAGAGAAGCCCTAGGAAACGACTGAGAGGAGAGTAAAGGACTACAGACCCCGAGAGATAGCAGATCTTTCACAGCACCGGAATGCAGTGATCGAGCTGCTTGGTACACGCGTCTTGACTTGTGGTCACCGTGGCTTACGAGGCCGTTGGACAAACCGGCTGAGTCGCCGGACGCGGGTTTTGTTTCGTCGGCCATTGTTTTGTTTCTTTGAAATATCGGAGAAGGCGGCGGCTCCTAGCAATTAGCAGTGTGAAAGGAGGGGTTACGAGTAATTTAGGTATATATTTTCTATTTGAGTCGTAAGTTCATCTGGGCGTTTGGTCTAGTGGTATGATTCTCGCTTTGGGTGCGAGAGGTCCCGAGTTCGATTCTCGGAACGCCCCTATTTTTGTTTTTGTTTCTTTTTTTTGTTATTAAACTCAATTAATTTCCCGCCGGAAACCCCCTATTTGTTTGTGTCTTCTGTCATTATATTAGGCACAACTAATTTCCCAAGCTATCAACGTTAAGCTATGCAATAATCCTCTCAATTATACACTAGTTTAATCGTTTATAACTTTATAATACTAATCAAGTGGCTAAGAGCATGCATGAATTATATTTGATTTTAGAACTATGTATGTCCCATAAGCTTAACATGTACCAACAACATTCATAAATAGTATTAATATAATTCTGTAAATAGATTTAATTATAATAATGAATGTTCAACGAATCTAGAGGAAACAACGACGAAGAAAGATAGCAAGGCCTTTCATCACTTGTCATGTCATATCAGGGCGAACAACTTCATTTTGGCACGACGACTGGACAAAATTTGGTCCTCTTCTGATACTCACAGGACCTTTGGGACCTCAGGTTTCTGGAATTCCTCTCGATGCGACAGTCTCGTCAGTGGTAAGGGAAGATGGTTGGTCTGTCTCTCGCAGGAGTAGGCACCCTATTCTTGTTACCCTTCGTGATGTGCTTCCCGCACAACCTCCTGATGTTCATAACATAGAAGAAGATTACTACTTGTGGAGAAACGAAGTAAATGAGCCTCCTTCACCATTCTTATTATCAAGACTATGGACATCTCTATATCAAGAGCCTCCTCGAGTTTCTTGGTACAAGGCTGTCTGGTTCGGTAAGCAAATTCCTAAACATGGATTCATCCTTTGGCTAGTCATGAAAGAGCGTATGGTAACAAGGGATCGGATGAGAAGTTGGGGCCTCGATGTAGCGGCTGAGTGTTTGCTTTGTGGGCAAAATGAGGAATCGACTGAGCACTTATTCTTTCAGTGTGACTATTCGTTGACGGTGTTGAGAACTATGTTCGCAAGGAGTGGTATTGATATCCCAACACAGATTGCAATGGTAGTTCCTTGGATCATATCTATTAGGCTGGATAGAAAGCTGAAAACTATCTGCAAACTGCTCATTCAAGCTGCTGTTTACTTCATTTGGAAATAACGGAATTCACGTCTCCACAACCAGACTTCAAAGCCCGCTCACTCTGTTGTGAAAGATATCTACCTTCTCCTTAGAGCAAAACTATTCTCTCTTGATATGGAGCTGAGAGCTCACCCCTCTGCTACTCAAAGAAACCGGCGACATTCAACGACGACTACTTATCTCTCTCTTTGGTTTGAAAAGATTCAGGGTTAGATCAAAGCATCTATTTTCATTTTGTTGAAGTTCTTTTTTTGCAAAAGTAATGTTGTCTTTCCTTGTTTTTTTTTTTTTTTTTTTTTTTTAAATTCACCTTGTAAAACATTATTTCAGAAATGGTATCTCCCATTGGGAGTTTGAAGGAAAAAAAAAAAAAAAAAAAAAACGACGAAGAAAGAAATGAGATATAGAACACGGCAAGTCAGAAATTCATGAAAATGGTTTAACAGATTCTCTATCGCTCTCAGTTTTCAAAGCCACTCAAAAGCAGTTCTTTGTGGGCTCCACTAGCCCTACCACATAGAAGAGCGTTCGTCGGGATCTGATATTCATCTCTGAGAGAAGTCGAGTTTGTGTACACACGCACGTATAACTGTTGTCCCAAGTATTGTCTTTCCCACAACTCCGATCTCAGGTTCCACATTCCTACGTTGTCTAGACCTACGTATATTGCAGTCCATGATCTTGGATACACCTACACATGTTCATCCAACAATATTTCACACGTGACTCAAACCCCCAACTTATACGTTTTATCCAACTGTTTGAGATCAAAATATGAAAGTTTTAAAAGTTTCACCTGAATAGTGCAGCGTGAGACTGCATCGTTTAGATTGTATACTTTTCTCCTGCCAGGCCTCCACTTTCCCAACTCCATTCTGATAGTTAAACCAAGTCCACAATAGTTAGTTGGTTAAAACAATTAAATTGCATGTGTTAGGGTTCTTTCTTAGTTAGAGAAAGTTTTGATTAAGCTTACCGTGTAGTTATTAGCTTATGGTGGATGCAAACACGGACAGTTTAGAATATATATTAGAAAAGGGATGAGGGAACAATTTGGAAATACGTACCCAACAACAAAGAAAGAGTGGCCGTTGAAGTGCCAGCTTTGGACAATATCTTCCGAGTTCTCAAAGACAATCTCCACAAAGGCTTTGTAATCAGCTTGCAAGACAGATGTGACAGGGAATGTTGGTGCATATGGGGGCTGGTCAGATATGCTTCCAGGCTTATACACGCCATCGATCTTGAAGTAATCCGCGAGTTTCAAAGGGGTATCTGATGGGGTAAATGATGCACTGTTCACGGAGTATCGTTGTTTGCCTTCGATCTGTCCAACAGAGCTAACAAGTTTGATGGTTCTAGTGACATTTACCATACCATAGTGGTATGTACCTTGTGGGTTTGGTCTTGGTCCACTCGCTGTAAGGTTGGTCCTACAACACACGAAGAAAACCACCAAGCTATAAGGCCAAAATTTCATGAATATCCTCTACGCTAGCAAAACAATACATGAGCTTATAATCTAAAGGATACTGAAGGAGTTTTCTTCAAAATTGGTGACAAGCAAATAACTGTTGAAGAATAAAAAACGTACCTGATAGTTCGAGCTTGGTTAAAAGACCAGCTCATCGGAACTGGTGCAGCAGGGATAGGTCCAGAAACAGGTTCAGCAGAATTACTATAGTGGAGAACACCGGTGGTGGTGAGGACGGTTGGGGTTAACCTACTAGAGACCACAATGTAGTAATCTTTTGAAGGCTGGTTAGCAGTTATAAGGACCGAGTAAGACTGACCAACGTGAACATCAAGCGATGAGTACACATTCTGAAGAGTGTGTGTCCCTTCGACTTCAACCAACGTCATCTCATGGTTCTGGATGCGGAAGTTGAGAGAGTTTTGCAATCCTACATTTGATATTCTCAGCCTATATGTATTACCTGTGGAAATATTCACATCAGAACCAATTAAAACGTTGCGCAAATGCTTTTACCATTAACAAACGAGTGAGATAAGAGGAGGGAAATAGATAATAGACCTGGTTGAATGTTGAGTGTAGCACCACTACTAAGACCATTAATGAGAATTCCATCTGGTGGAGGAAGCTTTCCACCATTATCGAGCTGCGCTCTCAAGGCCTACACAAAAGATTCATAAAAATCATTCAAAGTTCTTAATTGGTTCCTATCTATGACTATGAATAAACCAAAAGAATATACGATCCTTATTGTTTTTTTTTAACGGCATATCGAACGGTCCAATCTTTATTGCATGAGGATTTTATGAACATCTACCACAGCAGAGAATTCTATAAATGATGGCCATTCAAGGTTATCACAATCCTAGATTCCACAACAATAAAATGTTTAGGCTGCAACTGGAATGCTAAATTTTGGAATGGAATTGTTTGGAATGCATCATTCCACAGAATTTCAAAAAATATTTACCAGTTACATGGAAAATCTTTTGAAATCAATTCCACATTCCAAAAATGGAATAAAATTTAAAAACAAATCCTTTGTAAAATCTTTTCCATTTGTTCCATATCAAAAATGATCGTGAATGTGTGGGATGATTGGAATTCCAATTCCAAAACAAATTTCAGTTTTTATTCCATTTTGTTGATCATTCCAATTTTCCCTATTCCACATATAATTATTCCTTTTATTCCATGTATTCCACATATAATTCTTATTCTTATTAACTTAAAAATGTTTATTTCCCTCTAAATCATAGATTCAACAACAATATTATGATGGCCATTCAAAGTTATCACAATCTACCATCGAATTATAAACGTTGGAGTTAGAATCGATTACCTTATGATCGGTCTTGTACCAGTCACCGATGAGAACAGTGTAGTCATCAGCGGGAGGAGGGAAAGGAACGGGGATCATTGGACGGCTAGAGATACGAATACCTCCGAAACCGCCTGCAGCTTTGTGAAAGCCAAGCGATGGGAAGTAATAGAAGCTTCCGATCTGATCCTTAACCTGAAGAGCGTAAGTGTAGTTCTTCCCCGGCGGGATTGGGCACGTCGTTCCACACACTCCGTCTTGGAACGAGTTCTTTCTGTTTTGTATCCCGGCCCTTGTGTCGTAATCATACAAAAATCGTAATTAGTTTTAATTCAAATTTTAAACAATAACAAAAGTTGAGCACATAGGCAAGTAGGCCACCACTACAAGAAAATAGCCTTATTGCAACAGAAAAATTGCAACATCCATTTTCATTAATAATTTGCTATGTTTATTGCAATATTTCTGTAATAATGAATATCCGTTACAGTTTTATTACAAATTTATTGCAAAATAACAACTATAACAGACGTTGCATATTTTTGTTACTAAGGTGGGGGTATTGGATCTAGAAATTTGATGGAATTTAAAAGAATTATAGTTTCCATTAAATTCTACTGTTATTCAATTAAGAATTTCATCAATTCTTTCAAAATCTTGTGTTATTGGTTTAAAGATTTGTAATTAATTTTCTAATTCTTTTAAATTCTAGTGTTATTCAATATTTGGTAGATTTTGTAGTAATGTTATTTGGAAAGAATTTAATGGAAAATGTAATGTAAAAATGTGAAGAACCAATTTCTTCCTCTAATGAGGAGATTTGGCATCGTAAGTCTGAAATTTCGTGATGTTAGTAATCCTCATCTCCATTCTTCTTACAAGTATGGTATTATAATTGACGAGATGGCTATTCAACGGACCTGGGTAACTCAACGACCACCTTAACGTGAACGAGATGGTATTAGTCACGTTTCATGTTTAGTCAAGCTTCTTTTCATTTCTAAGTAATGAAAACAAAAAGTGACAAAATTGAAATAACACAAATATTTTTCATCGTCAAAGTGTAGCACAATTAAAATATACCTTTATTTTGTTTTATGGAATAAAATTGCTACAATCAGTGAACTTTTGTAGTAGTAGTAACTGTTATATTTCTTTCAGTTTTATAACTAAAATAATGTTTGTTATCTTTTCAATATAATAAAGATTCAAAATTTTAATTGATTTTAGAGAAATTGATATTCTATCAAATTTAAGTGCATTCCTTTAAAATCCATAACAAAAGTAAACATGAGAATTATGTAAATGCATTAAATCCTCATCAAATCTTTTAAACTACTACAAAAATTATTATTTATGAATTCTTTCAAATTCTATTAAATTCTTGGATTGAATACCACCCCCTAAATTGTAATTTTTTGCAACATAAACAAATATCTAGCCAATTTTGCAAGAAGCATTCAACATTTTTGAATCATTGCTAATTTGCAAAAAAAAATATTAAAAAATATGTGGCAAAAAATGTGGCAGTGATTATATTTTTATTATATGTTTTTATAGGAAAAGTTAATTGTTTTCGTATATTAAATATAAAATATAAAATATATATTTATATTGTATATTTAAACATGTACACTAAAAAATTTTAAGTTCCAGATTCTTGAGATTTTGTTAATTATTTTATTTTATGAATTTTTTTTGGTTTTCGTCTAATATGGTATAATTTACTTATTCCTATTCAAAATAAAAGGTAATTAGACAAAAGAAAATTATTTACATATCTCTTCTTATTTTTTCTTTAACTTAGATAAAGATACGTCCAATGTCTTTATCAACAAAAAAAAATAAGAAAACAAAAAACTAGACAGGTACCTTCTTCCAAATCATTAAGTGAAAAAAACTATGACACAAAGAAACTGGTGCGATCTTTGGGGCTGCCTTACATGATGTTCTTGATGAGGAACTAGACTCAGAACAAGATGATGTAGTATCTCAAGATTCTCAATCAACAGAAGACAGTTCAGACTTCTTAGACGTCAAGACGTAAAACTGCGACAACGAGATGACAAATCCTCTTTTTATTCTTTAGTTTCTTACCTTGACATCTTGATTATTACCAGCTCTTTTCAAGCATGTATTTTCTCTGTTTTAATTGATTTCAGTAGATGACTTTGTTTAATTGTTTTAACGGTTTGAACTTTTCAATTTTATTAACTTATGTTTTCTTGTTGTAGCTAGTGATCATCAGCTACTGTTGTTGACTGGAAGTCTAGAACTCAAGATTGTATTCTCGGGTTGCTTAGTGTTGTTGTAGTTTGGAAGTCAAGATTGTAATGACAAGTTATGAGTCGGGTTTAAAGATACATTGTTATGTCTTGATGTAGTTTACTTATTCTGTTTTATTGTTGTAGTGATCATCAGCTACTGTTAAGAACTAACATCAGCTACTGCCTAATGCTTTAGTGATTGAATGGCTTTTATTCAGATTTCTCATGGAACCACACGTAAGTTATATTAGTTTGATATTAAAAGTTCTATATTTTGTGTGTTTTCTGAAAATTTATTAAATAGTCCACACGAAAGGAGTTTGTAACTATTAGAATATTTTTACTTTTTAGTCAAATGTTCTTCCCGCCTTATATTATTTCATTTGCCGCTTGACTTTAGTTTGTTTAGAGAATATCATCCTAAAAAGATATGGATATATCCAATATCGAGATGTTTAGATTTTTCTGTTTTCATATATATAGCTTATACGGTGTTTTTAATAATTCAGTAAACTTCTGCATCGTAGTTCTTAGGAGGTAACTCATCTCCAAATGGCAAATGAGGGTCAAAATCAAGGAGAAGCCCAACCTATGAATGTCTTAGGTGTTCTTAATCCTTCCAAAGTGAATGGATCATTGTGGTAAAAAGAAATGTACTTATATTTTATATACGTTACGTTAAAATTTTAGCTGCGTTACATTTTTATTTTTTTCTACAGCTTCAAACGTGATTCCCTCATCACTAATGAGATAATAACAATCATCCGATCTGATTTTCCTGGCACGTATCGGAATTGGTCATCTACGCCGCAACATGTAAAAGATAGATGGTGGTACACATTTAAGGTATATCACAGAAACATTACATATACAAAAGGATAAAACCGTGAGAATATAGTTTTCTTGTTTTATGTGTGCTATGACTATAGATCAAATGATGAGACTTTCAAGAAAAAGGTGCACGACATTTATGAAGAAATGCAAATATCAAAGAAAAGCTGAGCAAACTTAAATGATTGGAGAAGATGATAGCAATCTTTTGTCCAGCTATTGTGTCCACTGTTGTCAACCGTTAAGTTTCAGTTGGCTGCTTTAGTTTTTTTTTCTAAGTTCTTATTAGGTTTTTCTAAGTTCTTATTATGTTTTATCTAGCTTTCAAATTATAGCTGGTTTTTCTCTAATAATGCCTTGTTAAACTTTTTAATATTTTTTTATTTCATAAAGTTGGTTATTTGGCTTTTGTGTTATTATAAAATATATTTAATGTATAAACAAATAATCCATCTAATACTATTATAATAATAAAATACTGCAGTAATCATTTATGCAACAAAGTTAACAATTTACTAAATTTATTACAATATTAATTGGCAACCACGTAATAACTGTCCCCACAAAATAAAATTTGCAACAAAAAATTGCAACAATATTCGCTAAATATTTTGTATAGCAAATTTTGTAACAATTTAAATTGCCTCCATACGTTAGACGTTTTGTTGCAGTAATACTACAAAATTGCAATATAAAATTGTTGCAAATTTGCTATGTTGTTTGCTATATATTTTGCCTAGCAATGATTTGCCACAATTAATGTTGCACAAATACATTGTAAATATACAACAAAATTGTTATAAAAATGTTGTTGCAATAATATAACATATATAACAACAACTAAATTTATTGCTAATTTTGCAACGTATATGCTACAAACATGAATTTGCAACATTCAAACAGCCAGAAAATAAAATTTGTCACAATTTTATTGCAATTTTATATTTGCAACAATATATGAGCATATTGCAACAATATATCATTATTGCAATAGAACTGTTTTCTTGTAGTGCACGTATATGAAATGAACTATCACCATGCAGACGCGGACGTAGATTATAATTTACAAGTGCATGCAATATATGACACGTCAGAGCGATAATCGACTACCTTCTGATTGAGTTAGGAAAATATATTTCATATACATAAATTGTGAAATTGTGATGTACAAAAAAAGAGCTAGGAACTTACATGGAAAATAAATAGATACGTACCATGAAATAAGAAAAGGCTCATCGAGTTCGTTGAATACGTTGATGATGAGATTATCATTGGTGACAGAGCGTATTTCAGGTCCCGGAAACATCTTGTTAATCAATATACCCTAGCGGAAGGAGAGGAAATAAGACATAATCATCCAGTTAGCAAAACTAATGCATAATCGATTAGGCAAGCAAAGCAAGTACCTGTTGTTGAACCCCATAGGAGAGATAGTACCATAGGTGACGTGCCACTCATAGAATATGTATGGGTCTTCGGCCGCTGTGGCAATTAGAAGCGATAAACCTATAACAAAAGCATATGCGATTTTGCACTTTGCAGCTATTTTAGTGTTCTTCATTTTCGGACCATGAGATGTAGATAGGATAGAAAATGAAACATATATATGCTTGAGTAAGGATTAGTGTGCTACTTTTGAAATAGTCAAAAATTATTTGTTTCTCTATATTTTCAAGATTATCACCAAATTAATACGGTAAGAGAGGATAAAAATGTCAATATATAGATGGTAAGAGCATTTTCAATTTATGACTGTTGACTATATTTCTTTCTATAGTTATATTTAAAACAGATTTATTCCGATTCATTTCTATTTTAAAATATACAAATCTCTATTTTTATATATTTAAATAGAGAAAAATAAAAAAATGATATTTTATAAGCTGTCACATCTATCCTAAATTATTACTCCTTATGTTTCATTTTAATTGGTGTTTTAAGATTTTACTTTTGGGTAAATATTCAATGTTCTAGTACTTTAAACCAACTGCATTTGATCAAATGATTTTTGTTGGTTAAATTAAGATTAATTAATGCAAAATAAGTAAAAAATCAATAATTTTCCAATAATTGTGAAAATTCTTGCCAACTAATAGAAAACAAAGATAGTATATAACAAAATATATTAGAAATGATCTAATATTATAATTGACAACTAAGTAGTTACTTTAACGAAAATAATGATTTTTTTAAACGACAACAAAACTTCTTTATTGATTTGATGAAACATAATCCTCATAGAGGATTTGAGTTATGTATACAGGAACATAATAAATAGAGCTGAAATTATTAAAGGACTGATGAATTTGTTTAGCCAGAGAATCTGCTGCTTTGTTGTCTTCTCTAGGTATCCATCTGAATGTAATATTTTCGAATTTCTCCTTCCAGCCCTTGATTTCCTGTATCATGTGCATGTGGAAGTTCTTCTTGGAGGTAGTCAGTAATTCATGAACCTGTTTATTACCTCCTTCAAACAATACTCTTCGGTGACATTTACTCCATGTGTGTTGCATGTTGAAGTTCCCTACAACTATACTTCGGCTAAATTAGGCATAGTGTTTGGAAACCGATCAAATTTGGATCAGATATTTTGGATTTTCGAGTTTGTAGTTTTGATTAATTTTTTGGATAGCGAAATTTGAAATACTGATCCATATTCAGGTCTTTTACCGTTGGAGTCGAATATTTTTACATTTCAGAAAGACACAGGTGTGTTTCTTTGTTCGTGTTTGAATCTAGGGTTTATTGCCCAGGTCTAGGCTTAACCAAGATCTATTATCTTGATTGATTGTCTGCGCAGTGGACACGGTTAGACATAGAATGCCAAAACCACAGTCAGATTAATTAATTTTATTATTCTTTTAGTTCTTTCAAAAGTGTAACTTTGACAATGCAGTTTGTAATTAATAGTAAACTAAAAATAAATATAAATTTCATTTGAAATTTTGAAGGAGAAATTGCCAAAAATGGCTCAAAACTTGATTTTTTTATACAAAAGTGTACCCTAAATTCAATCAAATGCAAAACTAACTCAAAAGAGTAGTGAAATTACAACAACCTCCTTATTTTTTTTCCGTCAACGTTTTTTTTGTTTTTCTTTTATATATTAAGAAAAAACCAAAGCCCAATACAAATTACAAAAGCCCAAAAACAGACCGGGCCACACATTACAACTCCTCACTCAATTGGGCCTAAAGCCCACATTGAGAAAACCCTAACTCAATCACGCAAGAGCCGACGCCGCCTCGCACATCGTTTCGTTGAACTGCTGGGACACGTGTTGCCATCCTCGACGTCAAGGGACACATGTCGCGAGGACGTCGCGTCACCACCGCTTTCACCATCACCGTCACCGGAGATCCGACACACAGATCACCGGACCAAATCGGAACTCCTTAGTTCCGTCTAACGTCACCGCACAACTTTATGCTCATAGGGTTCCAATATCAGAGAGAGTCAATCGCCTTGACGAGATCTCATCCGTAATCCTTCAACACCACTACCCTAGAGAGAGCTTCACACTCCATGTCCTCATTCCACCGGAGACTTCCACCGTCACCGACGGAATCTCCTCCAAAAAAACCGAAACGTAAACCGCAAAAACAAGGCCGAGAAAGATAAAATCAAACCCTAAGACACCCCTAGGAAAAACAAAAGCCGAGGACGCAAGGCAAAAAACGCCTCTGCGTCCTGGAAACTTGACGACGACGCAGAGCTGAAGAAGCCTCCGCCCCTCGGAATCTTTAGCGGCGACAGTAGAGCTTTCGAAGCCTCCACCTCCCGGAACTAACAGATGACTGTCACCGCGAACCGTCCTCGATACGCCTTACCACGAATCCAAAGAGAGGCGAGATGTCGCCGTTGAAAGTCCCGATACGAACCGAGAAGCTTCCCGGGGCAAAACCCTAATTCAGATCCGCCGGTATATCGGCGAGTGACGCCATCACGAGACACCCAGTCTTGCGCCTGCACTGAAACTGAGAGAAGGAGAGCCACCGTCGCCGACACGCGCCGGAGAAGTGACTCTCCCACCCAGTCGTCTCTTTTCTCTCTTTTCTGTTCAATTTTTTTTTGCCACAACCACTTTTTTTCCAACAACCTCCTTATGACTAAAGAAAAAACATGTATTGAGTTTTATCATTATAACCAGGGATGTTAAAACGGGCTTACCCGCCCATTTACGTCCAAGCCCGTTTACGTCCAAACCCGTTTAATAGATGTCCATTTAAAACCCGTTTAAATCAGACCCGTTTAGAGCCCGTTTATGTGAAGCCCATTTAACACTAAACCCGTTTCAAACCCGTTTCAAGCCCGTTTACTTAAAAAAAAAATGAACATGATCTATTTATATCATAGCTTATCTTTTCGATGAAACCTGTTAAATACCTGTCAAATAAAATATGAATCCAGAACCTTACATTGTTTTGCTTCAACTAAAAATTCAAAGTTTACAAATCACAGTCACAGCATAATTGAAAAATAAAGTTCACACTTCACACTAAGTGTCCATAAGTTACTCTTTTCCTTCTTGAACGTCTACCAGGATCTGTCCATGTTCAAAACATAACATATTATATATTTTCATCAAAAAAATTATAAACTGATGTAAAACAGAACCAGAAAACTATGTACCTTTGTTCCAGCAAACATATCAATCTTTTGATGTTGAAGACTCCACTCCATAATTACTTGCTTTCTTTCCAACATCTTCATTTTCATCAAAGAGATCTTCAATGGCACCTACAAAGTATAATATGAATTAGTTATAAGAAAATATAGTCATAAAATAAAACGGCCTTTTAGCATTACCTTTGTATTCAGCAAAACCGCGCAACCAATTCCTAGTGCAAAGAAGAGCTTGGACATTTTTAGGCAAGAGACGGTTTCGGTATGGAGTTAAAACCCGGGATCCAATGCTAAAGGCAGACTCTGAAGCTACTGTGGTGATCGGAATGCTGAGGATGTCACGTGCCATCGATGCTAAATCTCCAAATCGATGTTGGTTCTCTTTCCAATAATTCAAGACATCCAAATCCAAGTTAGCCCTTCTGTTCAGCCTTGGCTCTTCAAAATATATATCCAAATGTGTCTTTGGGTTGCCAACTCCACCTCCAATGCTCTTTTCCAACTCAAAAAAATCCTTCATTATGAACATTTATATCAGATAAACAATTTCAAGATAAAGCATGACTGAAATTATCTAAAATTATATTAAATTACTTACATTATCATAATCATCTTCAAGTGGAGATTCTGTGACAATCTCTTGTGGAGTTGGTGTGAGTGAAACACCTGAAGAACTTGTTTGAGACCGTTTCTGATAGTCTTTGTAGAGTGCAGACAAACTATCCTTGAGTTCTTTTATCTTTAAACTTGAAGTAGAGGGATCCAATTTCTTATAAGCAGCTTCAAGCATCTCAATCTTTATTCTTGGATCTAAAGCTGCTCCCATAGCCAAGATTACACTGTAACTTTTCCAGTATTTATCAAACTTAACTTGCATCTCTCTGGCCATTTCTCTCACTCCATCATCATCACATTCTGCATATCTCTTCAATAACAATTGTATCCTCCATACTTGTGTGAAGTAGACATTCGAAGTAGGATACTTTGAACCCGAAAAAGAAGTCGTGATAGCACTGAATGGCTTCAAAAGGTCACAGATTTTTGCCCCACGTTTCCACTCATCCTCTGTAGGCAACGTCTTATACTTTGGATCATACAACTCCATGCTAGCAAATGCAGCCTTAAACTTGAGAGCTCTGAAAAGCATCTCATATGTAGAGTTCCAGCGAGTAGGAACATCAAGTGACAACCCCAATCCACTTGTAATTCTTACTCTCTCTACACATGCCGCAAATGCTTCTTGTCTTTGTGGCGATGCTTTCACATATCTAACACTTTCTCGGATATTATGCAGAAGACTGTTCGCTAATGCTAAGCCACTTTTCACTATGAGGTTTAGAATATGAGCACAGCATCTCACATGTATGTGTTTACCATCAGACAACAAACCTCCATCGCTTCCACCAATCATCTGAAGCTTACCCTTGAGGATTCTCAGCATACTGTTGTTGTTGGTGGCATTGTCCAACGTCATCGAGAAAACCTTCTTCTCCAAACCCCATCCCTTCAATGACTCAAAAACCTTATTAGCTATTTCCTCACCAGTATGTGGAGACTTCATCTCACAAAATTCTAAGATCTTGCTGTGTAATCTCCAGCCATCATCAATATAATGTCCAGTTAAGCAGATATAACCCATGTTTTGAGGACGAGCTACCCATAAATCAGCGGTGAGACAAACCCTACCACGGTGCTTCACAAACAGCCCTTTCAACTTCTCTTTCTCTATTTCATATCTCCTATAAACATCAAGAGCAGCAGTCTGTCTACAGATATGTTGAACGTCAGGATTTAAATACCTATCTCTTTCTCTAACTTTCTCATATTCCACGTATCGAAATGGTAGATCATGGTAAATGATAGACTCAGTAACCATCTCACGATCTACCATATGATCATACACATGCTTATCTACCTTCTTAGGCATCTTAGAACAAAACTCTAAATGCCGTTTCAACTGATTTGTACCATGAGTCTTACCAACCACTAATTTTGAATCACAATGAATGCACTTAGCCCTTTCTTTTCCATCCTCTTCTACCCCCACTAGTACAAAATCTTTCCAAACAAGTGAAGTTTTTCGACGCTTACGTTGAGGTTTCGCTGCTTGTGTTGATGCAGTGGCTTGTGGTTCACACTGAACTTCTGCTTCTGCTTCTGTTTCTGTTTCTGCCATTTCTTCATCTATATCAAATTCAACATCTTCATCATTCATGTCCATGTATTCACGTTGAGCTTCAAGAAGCGCCATTGTGTGCACAGTATCATAGTCCATCTCTGCAAAAAAAAAAAAAAACATATTTAATTATTAAAGAAACATATTTAATTATTAGTGGCTGCAAGGGACTATCAAAATTTGTCTACACAATGACTCTTTAGCTAACGAAAAACTTGACAAAACCAGTAGAAGCTAACTCACACGGTCACAGCGAAGAAGATGTTCATACAAAACATAGTTAATCATGTTGGTTATCGGTTCTGTTCTTGTTTCCATATACATATTGTAGTCAAATGATCACTCAGTGAAAAAAAGAATCACATATATGAAATCAGTTTGAAACGAACCTTGATTGTATGATACGAGGAAGACACGAGCTGGAGAGAGTGAAGAAGAAGAAGTAGCAGACACGAGAATCTCGTGACTAGATGAAAGGAGGCAAGGAGACACGGAGGTGAAGAACAACGACTCTAGAAGACAAATCAAAACCCTAGAAGCTTCGTGATTCGAATCAGAAACTCATTTGGAGCAGTTTGATCTTTCGTAAGGAGGCAAAGAGCCAAGGAGGTGAAGAAGGAGGAAGAACAACGACGATAGATTAGGTTGAAAAAGAGAAAAAAAAATTAAATGAATTTAATGGGCTGTCCAGTTATTTTTATCAAAACCCATTTATTAAATGGACACATGTGGACAAACCCGACGAAGCCCGTTTAATATTGTTAAGTAAATGGACTTTATATGGACACAAAAATTAAACGGGTTTGGACGTAAATGGGTAGGACAAGCCCATTTTAACATCCCTGATTATAACCCTCTGCCTGAGAAGACTTATAAATAAGTCTTCTTTGTAAGTTTTCTCGTTCAGTAGCTCTTTAAAATAATTTAAAATCTCTATAAAAAATATTTTGATGGGAAAAAAGTGAAATCATGTACTAATAAAAATTTCTAAATGATGTAAATTTAATTTTACTAAAATTGAATTATTTTTAACATAGATGAGTGAAAATAGATTAACTTATGATAGTTTTTGGTTTAGGGTTGGGTAATATATGTTATAATATTGTTGGTATATTTAGGGTTAGATTTTGAATTTTTTTTAATTTGATCTATGTGTTTAGTGACTATCTAATAACTTGATTTAAACATTTTTTAAGTATCTTAAAATTTTAAGAAAGTGTTTTTTTTTGTTTAGTTATTTAATTATAGGACCTGGAAGACTAACAAAAGACTTCCCAAGAAATCTTCGGACATATTCCGCCTAAATTTTAGTAGAACATAGGGTTTCCGCCTAAATTTTAGAAGAATTTAGGTTTCCCGCCTAAATCGAAGTCTTCTCATGTATTAGATCTTAAAAATAATTAATAAATCTTAGAAAAAGTATTTTGAAAGAAAAAAAAATCAAAATCATGTATTCATAAATATTTTTAAATGATGGAAATTTAGTTTTACTAAAACTGAATTATTTTTAACATAGATAAGTGAATGTAGATTGAGTTATGATAGTCTTCGGTTTAGGGTTTGGTAACATATATTATAGTATTGTTGGTATTTTTAGGGTTAGATTTTGAAATCTTATTCTTCTTTTTTAGTTTGACATTTATGTGTTTAGTGACTATCTAATTACTTGATTTAAACATTTTCTAAGTTTTTTTTAAGTCTAAGGAAGTATTTTTGCTTAGTTATTTGATTATAGGGTCTGGAAGACTCCGAGAAGATTTTGGTTTAGAGTTTACTAATATATGATATAGTATTGTTTGTATTTAAGGTTAGATTTTAGAATCTTAACTTTTTTTATAAAAAATTGACCTACATGTATTTACTTTTGTGTGTATTAAATGATTTATAAGTTGATTTTAAGTTTAATAAACTTTGTTTTGCTATTTAGTTACTTATTTGATTAGGTTATGGTTTAGAAAACTTCCTGAAGACTTTTCAATAAGACTTCCAGAAGACTTTTCAATAGGACTTTCAGAAGACTTTCCAAGAAGTCTTCTGATATATTTCTCCATAAATTTTAGTAAAATTTAGGGTTTTCGGCTAAATCGAAGTCTACAAGAAGTCTACCAGAAGTCTTCTCATGTATTTGATTTTAGGGTCTTGAAGACTTCCCAAAAAGTTTTCTCTTAGAAGAAGTCCTCTGTATCGAAGACCTAATTGAAAATTTTGTCCCTATATATATAAAGAAAATTTGCACATTTTTCTTTTTTTTTTCAAATGACTGTAACAAAAATATAATGTTTCTCACTATAAGATTCTCCGACTTCTCTCTAATCTCTTTGAACATCAAAACACCAAACTTTAAATTCATTTCTCATTTTTTTTTCTTATGTCTTCTCACTATTATCTTATTTTTGCAGGTTTTTCATTACATGGTTCTCATCTTTCACTTATTCAAAGGTATATCTATAAATTTTGGATATGTGTTATTATGTGTTTTATATATTAGATTCTAAAATGATATAAATAAACCTAATATAAATGTTTTGTTTATTATTTAAGCATAAAATTATATTTTTGAAGTTTCTCTCTATTTTAAAGCCTTGAATGTTTTTAAATTTCCAGGTTTTTCAGATCTAAGGCAGACTTTGAAAGACTTCTCAGAAAACTCCCGGAAGACTTTAGGCAAGGCTTCTAATGCATTTTATGCTAGAAGACTTCTCACGAAGTCTTCCAAAGTATTCTGTCCAAAGTGATACTAATTTTGGATATGTATTTTGTGTGCTTTATATTAGATTCTAAAAAGTTATAGATTCAACCTAATTTGATTGTTTTGTTTATTATTTAAGCATACAAATTTTATTTTTGAAGCTTTCTCTGTTTTGAAGTCATCTGAATGTTTTTGAATATGCAGATTTTTCAGATCTAAGTCCGACTTTGGAAAACTTCTCAAAACACTTTTGGAAGACTCTCGGAAGACTTCTTGCGAAACTTCTAATTCATTTTATGCTAGAAGACTTTCCACAAAGTTTTCAAGAAGTCTTCTGCCCAAAGTGGTACAAATTTTGGATATGTATGTTGTGTGTTTTATATATTAAATTCTAAAAAGTTATAGATTCAACCTAATGTAATTGTTTTGTTTATTATTTAAGCATAAAAATGTATTGTTGAAGTTTTCTTTGTTTTAAAGCCATTTGAATGCTTTTGAATGTGCATATTTTTCAGATCTGAGTTAGACTTTGGAAAACTTCTCAGAAGACTCTCAGAAAATTCTTGAAAGACTCTTGAAAGCCTCTCGGAAGACTCTTGGAAGAAGTCTTCTAATGTATTTTATGTTAGAAGACTTCACACGAAGTCTTCCGAAGTCTTCTGCCCAAAGTGGTACAAAGAAATGATATCAAGTGGACTCTAAGCTTATTATGTTGAGGAATGATATCTAGCTCCATGTGTAATAGTTTTGCTTATGGTTTGTTTTATGATTTGTATGTTTACTATTTTAGTTGTGAATTTTTTTGTAAACTTGAAGAGATGTTAATGAAAATAATTTGGTATATATGTTCATGTTTTTTTCCAAAAGTACTTGACATTATTGAAGTTATTGATACAACATATTAAGAAATTTTCTTAGCCATTCTACTCATTCATAACAAAACACACCAAAACAAAAACTTAGTCAAATTTACTAAAACTAAGAGAGAAGACTTCACAAGAAAACTTATTCAAATTCACAAAAGATCAAACTTGAATTTTAAGTGAAACTTGAAATTTTAAATCTCATGTATGTTAAAAATTATACTTTATGATCTAAAAAAGACACATTAAACCACATGACTTGATATTCTTGAAGTTACTAAACACTTTTGAAAGTTAAAAACATACTTTGAAGTTACTTAACACTCTTGAAAATCTAATGTAGAAGACTTCTTAAGAAGTCTTCTTGGATTAGCTAGAAACATTAGTAAACATAAATATTTGAAATCACATAATTATCACTAAATAAGTTATGAATTTTATTCAGGAGTTCCAATATTGACTAATACACATGAATTAATAATAAAATATTAAAAAGTCATTTTGATTGTAGAGAAAATGAAGGTTTATTAAACATTGACGTAGACGACTTCCGAGAAAACTTCTTAAGAAGTCTTCTATTTAGGTCATTTTTGCAATTGAAAATTTACGAATGAAGATTTCCTAAGAAGTCTACTCTACAGAAGATATCTTAAGAAGTCTTCCTTTGTAATTATTGACTTAATTTTGAATTAAAAAAAATTCTTGAAAATGCCAGAGAAGACTTCTCTTCGATAAACATGTTAGTTTTGCAATTGACTAGAGTTTTTCAGAAAATTGACTTTTTATAGAAGACTTCTTGGGGAAGACTTCTATAGAAGTATTCTCAATGTCGCAAGAAGTCTACCTGGTATACTTTTGCAATTGACTATATTTGATTTTTCCAGAGAAGATTTCAGAAAACTTTCAGAAGACTTCTATAGAAGTTTTTCCCGAGAAGACTTCCTGAGAAGTCTTCTACAAAAAGTCAAATTTATGACAAACTTCGGTCAACTGTAAAACTAACCTATTGATTTGAGAAGACTTTTGTGGGATTTTTTTTTTCTTAATAAAGGAAAGTTAGAAGACTTTTAGGAAAGTCTTCTTGATGGAGAACACATCTAACGAAGTCTTCAAAAAGTCTTCCCGAAGTCTTCTGAAAGTCTTCGCAAATAGATCAGATAAAAAATGATTTTATACGTTGAGCTTGTGAGATTACTTGCTTAGCTTCTCCAAGCACTCTGAACTTCACTACAAAAGCTACCAAGTCGTTAATTACCACGAATCATGAGCTTAAATGTTTTTATGAACCTTACAAAGCTTGAAATCAAAATTTTGGTTTTGTTTTGATAAATTTGAAGAGAGAGTGAAAGAGATGTGATTTGTGTGCATAAGTAATGAAATATGAAGAGTAAAAATCGAAAGTTTGGTGCATTAAGAGCTTCAAATTAGTTGTTCATGGTGGTTAGTGTATTGATGTTAATGGAAATATTGTAAATACTTGGTGAAAATGAGGATGATAAGGTAAAATAATAATTTTCAGAAAAAGAAAAAAAATGTAATGGCATTTTCGTGAATAACTTAAACTTCTAGGGTGAATATGAAAAAAAAAATTACAAAAAAACATGGGTTATTTTGTGTTTGACTTGAAATTTTAGGTTATATTTGAAAAAAAAATCCAATTTTAAAATGACATTCAATGTATAACAAGAAAATGAGATTTTTTAGAAACAGAAACAGTAAGTATGGCTTCAATTGGTGACTTTGCTCAATCGAGAATTACGAAGGAAATTTAATTAAGCTGTGGAAAAATAATTAAGTTGAGGAAATTTTTGAAATCCACTGAATAAAACTTGCGGAACAGTTTTCTAAACAACTGGATAAACTTTACGGAATGGCGGAATATAACTATGAAAATTAATAACTATGAATAACTAAATGGTATTATAATAAAATACCAATTAATTTTAATCAAAACATTTATTATATCTTAATTATTTATCTTACTCTAAATACTTATAATAATATATTAACATATAGATTTAAAATGAAGTTATAGATTAATATTATTTATTCCATAATTATTTATAATTAACTAATATTTATCTTAAGTTATATTATTTTCAAAAACAATATAAAAAGGCTGATTCCACAAATAATCTGCTAAAATATCACTTTTTAGTAATATAGATATCTATCCTATGGACACTTTAAAATTAGCATAAATGAAGTCTCTATTGTGGACTGAAGCACAAGTTTCACTGACAAAATGGGTTCCCCAAAATATAGAGATCGAGGCCACTAATCTACCAATCATTCCAGGTGTATGGTGCTTTATAGATGGGTCATTGAAATATCAGAAGATTTTTTGAGGACAAGGATGATATAGTACTTTGGAAGGTTTTGATGGTTTGATAGGCACAAAGAATACAAGGGTGAGTTTGTCACCTTTTCACTCGGAAGTGGAAACGCTTATTTGGGAAATGGAATGTATGCGAAATTTACGTCAGTTTCAGATCATATTTGCAATGGATTATTCTCAATTGGTAAATATGGTTTCAGAACTATAAGAATGACCAGCTTTTGCAAGTTATTTGGACGATATCAAGATCCTGAAAGAATGTTTCACAACTCTAACATCATTCATGTACCCAGAACACATAATACACAGGCGGATTGTCTTGCACACAGTGATAGGAAGCAGCCGTCTTTTGTCATTCATATGGATGCAGAATTACCGGTTTAATTTACAAAGTCTTAGGAGTCTGTTTATGCTGATGACAAAAAAAAAATTTCGCTTTTTCACTTAATGAGAACTTTTTTGTATTTTTTCAGCAAAAACGCAAAGCCCGCGTTTTTGCGTTTTATGTTCTATTCCGCAATTTTTTTATTGGTAATTTTTTTTGCATTTTTGTGTTTTTAGACATTGTTCCGTCATTCTGCCGGTTACCGATCAAAATCTATGTGTCTATAGTTCAAAAAGCAAGTAAATTATTTGTTAAAATGTGTCAAAAATGAACCTGCAATTCTTACTCTTTCAAAAATGTGAACACGAAGCAGCGTTTCAATAACCCAAAAGTCCAAAACGTTACACCATTTTTTCATAATCACATCATCGTAAAACCCTACTCATTCAGTCTCTAAAACTTTAGATAACCTTAGATAACTAATAAAACCCTACTCATTCAGTCTCATCGTTACACAAAGACAGAGATAATACAAACATATACATCTGTAGATAACTAATATAACCTCGTTGAATTTAAACCAATCAATCTCCTGTCATTTTTTATCATCTCCGAAAAGTAGACATAGTAGAGAAGCAAAGACGCCGGTAGAGTCAATCGACGCTTGATGCAGAAGATTGCTCTTGATTTACTCATACGACCGGTCAAAATATCACTCTCCTTATTAAGAACAGCTGTGTCTTCCTCCAGGTCATGGATTTAATACTTCTAACTTACCGATCGGAAGCTCATAAGTAGAATCTCAATCCAGACGCCACAGTTGTTAACGCCTTCGCTGGATCTTTCCATGTTATAGGATCAACAGATCCATGTGGGGCAGACGAACCCATTTGAGTGTCAAACGAACGCAGGAGGAAGGAGAAACTGATGAGACACAATGTACAGAAGAAGATGATGTGGCCTTAGACCAAAATAATGGTTTTGAAATGTTTATCTTTATTTAAGTTTATGATTAGTGGAATTTGTGTTTTCTTAATTTGTGGATGTGTTAGACCAGGTTTGACATGTTAGTTAGTTAATCTATTATGTCTTTAAGATCATCTATTCTATTAAAACAGCAGCATGACCCATTGATATATGTGTAGTCTAACTGAACTTACTTTTAAAATAACTGCTTTATTCTACAAAATACAAAAGTAATACCAAACCTTATATATCATAACCTCTCCTTTTTTGAGCCAAATCGAAACCACTTCTTTTATTCCTATATTGTAGGGATCCACTACTCTTATCTTAACTAATTAAAATCCATGTTTATATAATATATTTGAGTATGTAACAAAAATGATGACATGTTCGACTATAATCCCTGTAGCATGTTTCGCCAAAAAAATATGTTAATATACTTTATAAAGAATATGACCATATATGACATGTTCCATATAATTCATCCATATGTGCAATTAAAAAAGCCCAGTGTTATTCAATTTTTAATGGGTTTTACCTATATATTGTCAAATATGTTTGATATATATATATTTTAAATGGTTATATGCACTGATTTATATTTTTAATAACTTTAAGAATATTTTAATTTATTTGTGATTTTGGATATTCAAAAAAAAAATATTTCCATTGACAATTATATATAACTATTAGCTATTACTACACGTTGAAATTAAACATAGGTATTCTGATATCTATTCTGGTACGAATCGATTCTTTCAAGTTTTTGTGTTTATATATATAAAAATTAAGTTTTTCGGAAGAAAATTAAAACGAAAAATATACCCGCCCTTTCAAGGGCGGGTTAGAATCTAGTTTTACCTTAAATGAAAGGGAAGAAGAGAAAATTGTAGTAACTTGTGTTTTGTTTTATTAGTTTGTTTTTCACAAATTCTCTTAGTTTTGAAAAGAGACCTTAATTGGCATCAAAGCAACTTGTGTTCTAAGGTATCAAATGAGTGATTGGGTTCACTCCTAACAAAAACTAATGAGACATAAAGAGTTTACTCAAGATTTGAGATTTTGAAGCCCAACAAGTTCTATGTTTAATTGAGAAAAGCTTTTACAACAAGCCCACATATTGCTGCAGCATTAATAGTATTTTTTTAAGTAACTAAAAGTATTTATATTAGAAGTAACATGTCCACTCCTGAAGGCAACACTAATTATAATCACGGTACTAGATTTTAACCTGCACACCCGTGCGGGTAACATTTCATTGATAAATATAAAATTTTATATTATTTTGTATATAATAATTTATGATAATATATTGCTGCTATTTTAAAAATAACTAAATAGATGATATATAGTTCTAAATATTAAAATTTAGCATATGTTAACAATTTTATTTTTTGTAAAAATTATTATATAATTTATGAATATTAATCATTTTAAAAGGTGAATGATATTTTAGTCACTTTAAATGGTGAATAATATTTTATGTATTTATCTTACTGAAAGTTTTTTTTCAAAACATATTGGTTTACCAATTCAACATAATTTTAATTTGTTTGCAAAAAAAAAGCATAATTTTAATATATAATTCATTAGTTACTTCTATTTTAATATAATGTTGAATATACTTATAAATTTTATAAAATTAGCAAAACAAAAATCATTATTTTTTTTATAATTAAAATTTAATTAAAATTAATTTATAATAATATTATACTATTAATTTTGAAATTAATCAGTGCATTAATTAAAAGAATATTTAAAATTTTAAAAAGATTTTGTTAGATTTTTTTTCAACAGATTCTGTTGTTCCTAAAACTGAAATTTAAATTTATAGTTAAAATGGATTTGTTATTAATATCCTTATAATTATTTATAAATGTTATATATTAAATAAACTAATGTAAACAATAAAAAAAATTATTTGAATATATGGACCTAGACTTCTAATATGACTACTTTGTAGTAGATGAAAATGGTACTTCTTTTTTAATAGAGAAGATGTGTCAACCCAAAAAAAATATTTTATGAAATGTTGATTATGAAACATCTAAAGTTTGATCGCTACACTGTTTGTCGTCTATCTTTTTATCATATTATTTCCACTTTTGTGTCATGTTACTCTTTCTTCCTAATCAATTTTGACAATGATTCATCTTGACTTCTTGAGAAATAATTGCTTTAGTTTTGTGTGTGTGGGGGGTTTACATGTCCAAGATCTTAAGAAGCCAGATGGGGACAGATTTGAACTAGTTTAATATTCGTAATTCGTAGTATAGTTTTTTTCCTGCTAGATGGTGTTAGGATTTAGTATTTGTTTTTACGTCTTTTTCCTATTATATATGTCATCATTTGAAAATCTTGTGGTTCTAAGGTGATCATGTGGTTACCATAACTAGGAACCAAATGTATACGAAGAGTTAAACACATAAAAGTTACTTAGAAACACAATACAAACTTTATAAAAGAGATAATGAAATTACAACATAGAGGTGCAAATGCAAATCAACGAAAGACACAAATCTTACAGACCATCATAAAGATTAAAGAGAAAACCATCAAAGAAACACAACAAATGTCCCACTCCAACATTATTATTTTCTTTCATCCTTCTTAATCATCGGACTCCTTTTCTTTCTTCTTCTCCTCCTCTTCAGTGCTCTTGGCGTGATAACCTGGGAGCTTCTCTTTGATCTTCTCCATCAGTCCTTTCTTCTCTTCTGGATGCTCAGCCGTTTTCTCCGTCACTGGTACTGCAGCCGCCGTGTCGACCACTTGAGAATCCTCTGGTTTCTCGCTGTGACCTGGAAGCTTCTCCTTGATCTTCTCCATCAGTCCTTTCTTCTCCTCCGGATGCTCTACCGTTTCCTCCTTCACCGGAAGGGTGGCGATGACTGGGGTATCATCCTCTGTCTTTGTTCCGTGTGGAAACTTCTCCCTGATCTGCTCCATTACCTCTTTTCTATCTTCCTTTGTTTTCTCATCTTCTTCAGCGATCTTTTTCTTCTCCTTCTTCCTCTTCTCACCATCTTCTCCTTCTTCATCGCTTGACTGTTAGAAATCAACACACTCGGGTTAATAGAGATTTAACTAATAACTAGTATAACACTATATCTAAGTTTTATAAATAATTTTAAATCACACTCAGAGCAGATTTTTGCATAGTTCCTAATATTAGTGGTTAAGAGCATCTCCAACCCATTGCTATTTTCACCTCTATAATAGCATTTAGAGGTGAAATTGCTCCAACCCACCTCTATTTCTTCCTCTATAATAGAGATCTCTATTTTTTTCTCTATTTATAGAGGAAGAAATAGCATTCCTCTATTTTTTACTCTATATTTTAGAGATTGCTATTTTAGGGGAATACATTGGAGCATATCTCATCTCTATTATAGAGTTCCCCTATTTTAGAGGTGAAAATAGCAAAATACATTGGAGATGGTCTAATATAAATGTGTCACTCAGCCTCCAAATAATTAATTAAAACATATGTTTAGTAATTGTTTCAAACCCCACAAATATCATCTCAGCACTGTATACGTTACTTACAGAGGAAGAGCTGTTGGATCGGTGAAGCTTTTGGAGGAGACTAGGTTTGTTCTCTTCTTCTTCTTCCTCGTGCTTCTGGTGAAGCTTCTCGAG
The DNA here is from genome assembly GCF_020379485.1 of Brassica napus. Classification (NCBI taxonomy): domain Eukaryota; kingdom Viridiplantae; phylum Streptophyta; class Magnoliopsida; order Brassicales; family Brassicaceae; genus Brassica; species Brassica napus. The sequence goes on from NC_063439.1 coordinate 8,645,843, forward strand.
GAGAGTAGGCTTATGCTCCTTCTCTTCCTCTTCTTCGTGCTTCGCCACAAACGCCGGCGGTTCCGAGACCTGAGCCTTGTGCTCAAACTCTGACTCAAGTGTCGTCGTTGTCGTCGTCTCTTGAGGTTTCACTTCCTCTTTTTTCCCCAAGAAGTCAAACAGTCCACGATCTTTAACCTCTCCCGTCGTCGCAGATGGTTCCTCCGTGGTGGCAACCTTTGGGGTCGACTCGTGTTCAGGGACGTTCTTGAACTCCTCCGAAGCGTTCTTGTACTCTTCAGCCATAGTTTTCGCCTGAACAGTTAAACGAGAAAAGATAAACAGAAAATATAAATGAGAGCTTTACTTTGCTTTTAAGGTGATGATGATGTAGAGCTGTGATGAGTATTGTGAATGTGATGAGAGGTGAGAGTGGGGTTTTATAGTGTGAGCGAGAGGGTCCAGGCCAACGCGGAGGTAACGCTGTAAACATTTAATTGATTGTTTTAATAAAGCGAAAAAGGATGGTGATTATTTTCTTAAATTGCAGAATGAACCTCTTTTCTTTAAGTCGGTAGATGAGCGAATCATGAGAATATGAGATCATCCATTTCTTTTTATTGATTTAAAGGTTATGTTAATAATATATTGGTGAAAAACTGAAAAGTTCAACAAAATATAAAATATCGCATAGCCATGTACTTTTTTTTATCTACGGGGAGCTGTATCGATTATCGAAGTATAGTTACGTGGTCGAAGTACATCCTTTAAAATATATTTATTGCAAGACATTAAATTAATTAGATTAGAGACAAATAACTAGAGAGTTTGTGAATAGAACTCTTACATTTTGTTTAAAAAGAATCATTAATCTTTCCTTTTTCTATGTGTTGTCCTTTGTGTGTTTAAAACTTTTGTCTAAAAATTTGCATAACCAAAGCTATTAACATCGTATTTTAGTTTTTATCAGAAAAACATCGTATTTTAGTCATCATGACCATCACGACTCGTGGCAGGAAGTAATTGATGAGAAAAAAAACTAACGGTCACGGTCAGTGAATGGAAGACTCGTAAAAATAAAAATAAAATAATGCAGAAAGACATGGTCTAAGCCAATGAATGATAGCCGCGTGTCCGGAGAGCGTTTAAAGGACCCACATCTGGGATATAGGTCGGTTTTGATAGGCTAGTGGAATGGATGTCGGTCATGTGGGGCAGTTGAACATATTGGGGCACGTCGGGTAGAAGCTGCTAGGTACATGACACTAGTCTTGTAGTAAATCTCACCTTTAGACGTTACATGGAAAAATGATTTTTTTTTTTTTTTTAAACTATGGAAAAAGGATTTAGAAACCTTCAGACGCAGTAAATATTTAAAAATTTGATAAAATGTTAAGTATTATACCATTTTCAAAATTAATAAATAATATTTTTGATGATGGTTTGAAGTAAAATGATATAAGATTTAAATTAAAAAAACTTCTTAGGGAAATAACTAAATGTATGAACTTATAAATTTTTTTTTTTTTTTGAACATTTGAACTTATAATTTTGTGGTGTCACTTTCGGCTTCTCTGGTTATTTCCATTACGGACGAAACTTTATCATTTTAATAGATGTGGGCATTGAAAACGCACCATTCTGGAATCTGCTACAAATAATTAAATTATGAATCGTGTTCGGCTGAAAGATTCAAATCGACGTGCCATATATAAATCGAGACGTTTCATGTATACGCGACCCGTAACATTACCGAATTTTGTATTTTAGGCATCATTAGGGTGGTTACTAGTACTATACCGACACATACCAAACGAAGCAATCGTTTTCGTTACTAATTTGGGGAATCCCTTATATATTAAAAGAGGACCATTGGAGTTAATGCTTTCACACCAAGTTGGACACGTGTCTATTGGAGAGACACTCTCACAAATAAGTTTCCTTATTTGCTTCCTCTATAAGCGAATTCTTAAAGAGTTTCCTTATTCTACAAAAAAAAGTAACCAAGTAATGTTTTAGACTTCTAACGGGAATCGCAAAGCGGGGAGTTTTATCTTCTTCATTCTTAAGCACCTATTACTTCAAACGTAAGGTTTTCAAAGAAACCTTCGAAGTTCTACGTGGAGACCGACTTAGGAAACGACGACCAAGTGACCCCGAAGCTCGGAACGTTTAGACACGCCGGGGTTGAAGACGAGCCGCTCTCTCATCTTCAGACGAGACATGACCATTCATCTGAAAGAAGAACACATCAGGAACACTTTGAAGACGAGAAAAATCTGTATCATGTTCCAACGACACACGACATCATGAACTCCATTCTGTCCTCTTGAGTAACACTTTGAAGACCATCGTCGGTCGTGGCGCGTCCGTGCACATCGATGGGGTTTAGGTGGATAACTTCTCCAACGTCTGATTTGAGACGTTCTGCGAAATCGCTGGACGGTTACAGTGTGTCGTTCTTCGGAGGGCTGCGCAAAGACATGAAGCACCATGATATAATGTGTTTGACGGCTCCCCACTGCATAATACATTGAAGCTCCCCACTGCATGACACATTGCGAAGCTCCCCACTGCATAACACATTGAAGACATGATGCATCATGATATCCGCGGGGTTATTGATGCTATAATGTGCTCGACGGCGATTACTCTGTCTACCAATTACATGACGCATCATGATATAAGGTCATAAACCTTGGCCATAGTGATACTTACACTCGTGAGAAGAATGCACATACTATGAGATTAAATGAACTATAAAGAGTATCATCACTCTCTCTAATATTGTTCTTCAACGTGACTTCTTCTTCTCACATAACTTTGTTCTTCAATGTGTCAATCTATGTGCATGCTTGCGATATAAAGACTATAGAGGAGTATGGAGAATCCCAATAGGAGTGATCGAAAGATAAGATGACGACGTCCCAAGAAGAGAAATCCATTTATCTGTTACTCAAGAGGACATAACGGAGAAGATGATGACGTCTTTTCCTTTTCTCTTATAAGGGATTTGTTGTACTATATTCAACGTCCCATTAGTTTGTTACGTGAGAACTCTGTATAAGAAAGAGTTTAACATAACGTAGATATTGTAGCTATAGCGATTTTAATTGAATTAATGAACCGAACTGGTTGGTTCCGAGTTGGAAAATCAATTGAAATCTGCGAATATAACCAATTCGTTGGTTGCTGGCCAAGGCAAAAAATATATGATAATCAACTAATATAATCTGTTTATGGCAATATACGTATATCGTAGTGTGATGGCCGAAATGTAACTTTCTGTTATCGTAGTGTGCTGCCCGAAATATATTCTAAGTTTCAAATTAAGAAGTTAGGTGCTGACAAAAAAAAAGTAAGGTTTTCCCTTTTCAGTTTTATATTTGTGATTTTTAAATTTTGATGAAGATTTCATTATGTCACCTGAAGAAAATGAAGTGAACGATGGTAAAGAAAACCAAAATTAGTTGATGTGATTTGGTGTTAGTTTATTTCCGTTATTGACAATTTATTACAATGATCTTTCACTTTGAGTTTATTTTAAATTTGAAGTTTAATTTATTATTCAAATTAGAAATATAAATATTTATGATTTTTATATCTTAAATTTTTTTAGATGTCATAACTTTTACTTTGTTACAGAAAATTTTAAGTAGTCTAAACTATTTTTTGATATTTTGTAGGTAAAATGAAAATAAAAATATCAAAACTAAAGTTAAGTATTTTCTAAATACCTTTTAAACATAAAATATATACATATCCAAACTATTATTTTATGTTTTAAATACATTTAGAAAATATCAAACTATAGTTTTTATATTTTTATTTTCATAGCTAATATAATATTATATAATAAAATTAATTCATTTATTAACCCAAGATTCACCCGCGGTCGATCCACTGACCCATCGATCCGGTAAGTCCTTTTAACATAATGAGAAAGAAGGTTTTTGGATAAGCTTTAAGAAGTAAGAACATGCTAACGTTTATAATGGTTGTTAATGTCAACATTGTCACATTAAAAGATACAAAAGCCGGCAATACCACTCTGAGGTTGACTTAAATAATAATCAAAATTATTTTAAAATTTTGACAATATTTACGATGATGCTGGTGAATTTTTCTGATCACTTAATAAAAACTTTGAATTTTCTATTTTTTATAACTTATAGTATGTGGTCCTTATTTATTAGCTATTGATAATATAATAAGTTTGAAACACTCATATACTGAAGCCTATGAATTTTCGATGGAGGATTTTCTACACCGAATTCTATAGAAGAATAATGTATCTTTCAATTAATGATTGCTTAAGATATTTATTATATATTTATTTAAAAAATGAAGATGGTCGCATTAAATCTAACTGATTGTATCAGGTAAGATATCAAGTTTTTTACATAAAGTTTGCAATAATCGATATATATTCCAACTACATATCTATCACTGAAAGAAAGAAAAACGAAAAAATCAGTTTAATTGAACAAACCAAAATAAATACAGCTTCCGAATGGTTGTTATATTTTAAAAGAGTTAAATCTAAAAAAATCCAACCTAAAACCAAATCGATGTCCACACTAAACAGATCTAATATCTTCTTATCTTATAAATATTAAAATTAATAATTTTACTCCGCGCAAGGCGCGGGTTATCACCTAGTTATTATTTAATTAGTTAAGTTGATCGCAACACAAATAATTCAGTGCACCAAGTCAAAATGTTTTAAGAATAAATTAAGAATAATCAAACTAGAAGAAGGATCAGAGATATATTTGGTTTGAATAAAAAAAACCAAAACCACAGCTACTCATGAAACTCTTGAATGAGTAGATAATAAGGAAAATTACATGTTTACCACTTTCATGGTACCACTTTTCATTTTTACCACCACTAAGGAGACATTTTCAAAAATGCATTCTTCATTAAGTTTAAAAGACTATTATGCCCTTGTCATATATATATAATAAATCATTATTTAAATAAAAAATAAATAAATAAAAAATAAAAATATAAAAAATATAAAAAAAAAGTAAAATCTTTTTTTATGTTTTCGAATTATACTTTTTCAAATTTGAACTTTTTTATTATTTTTTTTATAAATTTTTTTTTTCGAATTTTTTTCCGAACTTTTTTCAAATTTTTTTTTGAAAAACGAAAATTATGTTTGAAACTATTTTTTAAAAAAATTTATGTATTTTTAAGTATTTATTTATATATTTATTAGAATCCTAAATTTCACATTCAAAAATCCCTACCCCACTCCTTAACTCTAAACCCTAAGTCTAGATTAGTTAACTCTAAGGATATAATTGTCTTTTATCCTTCATTAAAAGTGAGTGTAAAAGTGATTAGTGTAAACATGAAAAGTGGTACTATGAATGTGCTATTTGTGGCAATTTCCCTAGATAATTTTATGACTGTATGTTTAAAGATTAACTAGAGTTGATTTTGATTTTTGGGCGCAAGGGTTTAGTTTTATTTCTATAAATGGGGTAGTAACATTTTCAAACACATAGATTATTTGTCTAGTTCTAGGTTTTTAGGAACCTACCTGAACATAGAAGAATCAAATGAACCTCATCTAGAAATTTATTATATTCAAACATAGTTTAATTTTAAAATTCAAAAAAATTAATACCCGAAAAACCGACATTTACTCAAATGTGTAACTGAATGCCCATATCTAACTAATTTTATAAAGAAATATTTTTTTTTTGTTAACCGATTTGAATTCTCGTCACGAATAGAACAATTTCATTTAAACTTGCGAAATTATTAAGGTTAACAAGTAAAAAATGGTGAAAAAATGAAATACAATTAATGAAATAGTGTGAAAAATGTAAAAAGAAATGTAAAATATAATAAAACAATTAAAATAGGCAAGTTTTATTTTGTACTTCTGTAATAAAAGTTGAATTAATTAAAAATATATTAAAAGAAGTGCTTAGTATTAATTAAAAAATTGAAAATGTGTAAGAGTCAACTTAAAAATCAACAAATATTATTTTGTACTTGAGTTTGAATAGAATTAGATGCATCACAACTATCTACTATAAAATTATACAACATCAAACACACACAATTATCCTTTGGAATTCATATTATTGAGTATAAAGAGAGAAATGTACCCTAGAGACAAAACAATTTTATTGAGTAAAACACAAATGATCAAACTCTATACACTTGCGTACACGGCAATGTTTCCATCAACAAACAAAAAAACTCAAGTTTCTATATTTTGTTTCTGTTAGTTTCGTGAGATCTCGAAAGGCCCAATGCATTGTTTGGCGTAACACATCATGTACTCATTACGCTAACATGGGCTTTCTCCACTCGGGTCGGGTCAAATCCTGCACCGGGAAGTTATAACCCGACCCGCGATATTTGACAGCGAGATCGAGGAGGGGAAAAGGAAGAAGAGGAGAGAGACGCTAACGAACAAACAACCTTGAAATTTCATCTCCGAAGATTTTTGAATCCACAAGAGTTGTTGGATTCATCAATTTTCGAATCGATCTTCAATCGAGTGAGAAGAGGAGGATCTTTGGGTGGAGCGAAGCGATGATAACAAGATCGAATCTAGCGGAGCAGCTGAGGGAATACCAGATTCGATCGAAGCACGATTGGGCGTCGGTCTCCTTCTTCTCCTCAACCTCGAGCTTTTCTTCGTCTAGGTGAGAGATGTTTATTCCGTTTCGTAAGATCCGAGATCTCTGCATTTGTTTTTGGTTCTTCGTTTGATATTAGCTCTAGTACCTGCCTAAGTTCTCGAGAATTTCGATTCGGTTTCCGGGAATATAAACGAAACTCGTCAAAATTATGCTCAGATGATCGTATAATACAGTGTTAGTTATATTCAATTCAACATCATCCCCTATGTTACGCTATATTCACAGCATGGATCCAAGACGATTGTGGCTCCAGCAGTTGTTTTTTATTAGTATGTGCTATACGTCAAGGACACCTGCACTATGACCTTAATGATATTGTCGTTTCAGCAAAGATTAAGCTAGTTTTGCAATAGGTCTTCGTGTTTTAGGGTGTTTATAAGAGTATTCAGTTTCAATTCGATATTATTATCGCTACCACTCTTGGTATGATTGTGTTTGATAGTAACCAATGTAGAATTCATATACAGAGTAATGCATCTATGTGTTTATTGATTCCTCTAACCAGTACGTGCCATGTTCTTGGCTATCAAATAACAGAAGTGACATGGTTCTCTATCGAGATTCAGTCTCATTTTTATATGATGTTAAGCTGGTCGAAATTTCCTTCCTTATCTCTTACAATCATGATTGAGTCATAAGCTGTTTGAGTTTTTTTTTTTTTTTTAACTTACGAATGCGTACATCTTCATGAGTTACACGTTATTAATAAGCTGCTATTTGGTTTGAGGCAGGGTGGATGTTGTAGTCTTTGTCATCTGGGAGCTAGTCATCTTAGCCTTCTTAGTGTTCTCAGCCGTTTCCTTGTACTTCAAACGATTGCAACTCGCCTTCATCTTGGTATGTGTCACTTTGCTACTACTTGTTTGCATGAAGGTCACCAAGCAGGTGAGATCGGCCAGGAAGAAGAAGCGAAGGATGCTTCTTCCACTTTCTATGTAAAGAAACACCAAACCATATGAGAAGTTGCTACTCTTTTTTTTTTCTTCACAAAACTCACCTCCTGGTTCACCCTGCTGATCATCCAATTGCGCGTTTAGTTTAACGGATGATGAAGACGACAGTTAGACTTACGGCATGGAGATTTAGAGCTTTGAGTCATGTCAGGGTGACTGAGCCCGGCAATCTTAGGCTTTAGGGTTGTTAGTGTCTGACAATCATTTTTCTTCTGATTAGCATTTTGGCTTTTGTTCAGGGAAAATAATGTGTTGAAAATTAAAGAGTTATGTTTCATGTGTAATTGTGGTTGTGAAATTCAGACATGAGAATCATAATATCAAGCTTGCATTATTTGATTTCCAGTGGACCACGGAGATTAGTTTTGTTCTTGTTTTTTTGTTTTGTTTGGTTTCGGGTAGGTCTGGGCGTTTTTAACTCAACCTGAAGTATCGACCTTAACCCGAACCGGAAACACCGAAACTGAATCTGAACTGTTTTACAGAAATATCCGAATGGGACTTATAAGCTTACTACTTTGGACTTTGGTTATAACCCGAACCGAACCGAAATTCGAATTAGGATCCGAAGATATCCGAAATTAGTTAAATATGTTAATGTTTTTATATATATTTAGGTGATTTAGATATTTTAGAGTATTCAAAATATTTTTGTAGTTTGTTTTATTTGAATATTTTTTAGTTAACTTAGATAGTTTAACTATTTTTTAATTAGATTTGTAAATAATTTATATATTTTAAAAAAATTTAATCAATTTTCGAAGTTTTTTAAAATATATTTCTGTACGATTTTAAATATTGGTTAAATTCAATCCGAACCTAACCGAACCGAATCTGATCCGATAATTAGTAAAAACCGAATGGTATTTATGAGCATAACACCGAAAGTCCGAAAATCTGACATTCGGACTGAAACCGAACGGACCACCGAACACCCATACCTAATTTCGGGTTTTGACTCGGTTTAGTGATTGTGAAACAATACAATAAGTTGTTGGAGACACGTCTCGAGAGGGCTCCTCTCATCCTCCGAGTTCTCTTCAAACATTAGGCGTATGGATGGAGTGTGGTGTAAATAACTGAGCCAAGCGCCATATGGATTCATAATAATGGGCCAATCCCATATGATTTTCCTAATAATGGGCCAAGCGTCATATGATTCTCTCGTCATGTCCATTTACCCGTCATGAAATTTGAGGTTCAAGCTTCATCAATAAGGACCACAAAAGATTAAGATGCACCAAATAGAAGTTATAACGGTGTAACTTCATAGTTGAAAAGTGAAGGCTTGTAGGATTTCATGTGACTTGGGGGAAAAAGACAAGAAGAAATTAAAACAAGGGAGATAGATACACAAGAAAGTGAAAAATAGTGAAGTTGAGGACGTGAATATGTGGAAAAAGCAGCAGCAATTTGCTCTAACCGGTCACATCTCACATGCTCTGTTTTCGCCACCACATCTCCTTTTACCTTCTCACAAACTAATACTTTGTGGTCTCAAAATTATGTAAATGTGGTTTTGCCACTCGTAATTAAAATTATTAATACAGTGTCCAACTTTTTCTTCTCACCAAGTTCTAAAATGAAAACAAAATTCTCAACACACAAATGGTTATAGTATTATTTTTGCGAGTAATAATAATCAGTTGATAAAATAGCTTATCAAAAGGCACTCTCCATATATTTTTATTAGTTTTATAGGACGATCTTTTGTTTAATTTGTTATAACTTATATATATTATTTAACTATATATTGTTTTTCCATATTTTAAGATTTGTCTCTCATTTCTTCCAAGAAAGTTATTGTTTATGCTTAAAGATGCAAGACCATAAAATACATGAAAAAAAAAAAATTGGGCACAAGATATATTTTTAATCTTTTTAACCCGAACAAAATATTTTTAACCTAAATAATGACGGAATCACACGGCTACCTTACACCTTCCACACATTCTTAATCCTTCTTTGTGGCCACATCACAAGCTACCACAAACACTAATCACGTTTTGTAGTATATATACATGGAGAGAGAGGAAGGTATAGTTTCAGACAGTAACAGACTAACAAACAGTACACAACGGTATTATGTTGGTAACAGATCAAAGAGCAGAGAGATCAGAGTCGAAACATATGAAGAAAGGATCTTGCAAGAGTCATAGATTCACCAATATGATGGAGAAGTGGAGGAAGTGTAAGAAAGGACACTTCTCTGTGTACACCAGAGAAGGCAAAAGGTTTGTTTTGCCGTTGGATTATCTGAAACATCCAATCTTTCAGGTCTTACTGGAGATGGCGGAGGAAGAGTTCGGTTCCACAATTTGTGGCCCTTTAAAGGTTCCTTGCGATGGAGGTTTGATGGATCACATCCTCATGTTGCTCAGAATGAAGAGTTTGTCTAGCCATGGTGGTGATGATGATGATGTGAAGAAGAAGAACCATGATGTGTCATGCAAAGAAGCTTCATCGGTTTCATATTTCTTCCCTCTCTTTCGCTGCAACGCAGCCCATGATCAGACCAAGCTTCAGTCTCTAGTTTTTTAACACTTTTATGCGTTGTGGAGAACGCTTTTACAAAGAAAGTTTATTTCTGTTTGTACATATATATATATAGAGAAACAGAGATTCTGTATAAGCCTTGCAGTTTGCTAAATCAATATTCAGTTTTGACAGAGATTTCTGTAAGAGAAGTCAATTAATCGGTTAACCAAATAAATGAGTTAACTAACGGTGAAGTGTAAGATAAGGGTGGTTGCTAGAGCTTCGAGGTTGTGAGCTTTATAAGTTCTCTTCTTAAAATTTTGCCAGAAGGATTCTTAGGGATTGAAGCCAAAAACGTGACCTTACGTATCCTCTTATATGGAGATACCTAAGCAATCAAAACAAAACTCAGAATAAATATAAGGAACCACAGTTGAATTAGTAACTAAAACATGATCTGCATTGGTTGGAAAAAAACCTGTTTTGCTACGAAACTCATGATTTCACTTTCGGATAAGTTACTTCCAGCTGTTCTTACGATATATGCCATTGGATATTGCCCAGCTTTCATTTCAGGGATGCTTCAAAAAATACAAGAAAGAAAAAGTAAAGAGCTACAGCAAAAAAGGATTCATTAAAAAGAGAAGAATTTAGTGATGCGTCATGTTAAAAAAGCAAGTCCTCACGGTATTACTGCTGCATCAGCAATCTCTGGATGAGCAAGCAACAATGCTTCAAGTTCAGCTGGAGCAACCTAACAAACATTACCAAACCCACCAACTTTACAAAAGATGATCCACACATTAAGAAAGATTTTTGTTTGTTACCTGATAACCATTGCATTTGATAAGCTCCTTTAATCTATCAACAACAAACACAAAACCTTCACTGTCAATGTAACACAAATCTCCAGTCTTCAACCATCCTTCTGAATCAATAGTAGAAGCAGTAGCTTCTTCGTTCTTGAAATAACCTTTTAAAAAAAAAACAACTCAAAACAGTTTCATACCAAAACCAAAAAACCAAAAAAAAAACACCTTTCATAACGGTAGGACTCCGAAGCCAGAGCTCCCCGGTTCGATCTACCCCCAAGACCCGACCCGTATCCGGATCCACAATCTTACCCTCCACATTCGGAGCAAGCAGACCAGAGGAACCGTACCTCTCCGTCTCCTCTTTAGTAAACATAGAAGCAACTATAGCCGCCGTCTCGGTCAAGCCATAGCCTTGCAGAACCCTAACGTTACTGTATCTCTCAACGAACTTCTCCGTCACCTCTCTGCTCAGAGGAGCTCCTCCGACCACGACGGTCTGCAACGAGCTCAAGTCGTACTTCGAATTAATCTCCTCTGCTCCGTTAACCATGGCTACCAAAATCGGCGGGACGAGAGAGAGATGCGAAGGACGGTGAATCTCCACGGCGGAGAGAAGCTGATCCATCTCGAACTTGGGAAGAACCACGATCGTCCACCCTAACGCGATCAAGCTCGTCGCGAAACCGCCGAAGCTGAATATGTGGCACATTGGGATCGTGCAGACGGTTCGCTTCTCTAAACCGAACCGGGCTCGGTACGCTTGTACCAAAGCTATTAAATTACGGTGAGTCAGCATTACTCCTTTGCTCTTCCCCGTCGTGCCTGATGAGTATAACAGAGCCGCTACATCGTCCTGGTTAACTCGCTGCTTCACTCGCGACTCGCTCGGCTCCGTCTCCATCATCTCCTCCAAGCTCCCGACTATATTGGCCCGTCCTCCTCCGCCGGAAGACGCCACGCGGTTCTCGTCCATCAGAACCACCGGGAGATTCGAGTTCGTCAGCTTGGAGACGAGCTGGCGCGTGGTGAATGCGAGGACGGGGCGCGAGTCTCCGATCTGGTTCGAGATTTCTCCGGGAGTGTTGATCGGATTCGCCGTGGTGATGACGGCGCCGAGTGACATTACGGAGAGGGAGACGATGGGGAAGAGGATGGAGTTTGGGGAGATTATAATGACGACATTGCCCTTGCGAACGCCTAATGCGTAAACGCAAGACGCGACTCTCTCGACGCCGAGCCAGAGCTCGGAGAAGCCGAGGCGACGACCGGTTACGGCGTCGACGAATGCGGTTTTACCGCGGTGAGGCTGTGATGAAATGAAAGATGGGACGTCGAGGTGTTGGTTTGGCGGGAGAGACATTGGTTCGCGTTTGCTGTGGAAAGTGGAGGTTGAGTCGCAGAAACCACTTTTCCGATCTATCGTCATCGTTTTGGATCCTGTTTCGCCGCCGTGCGTAACCGTCACTTTGGTTGTATCGTATTGGTCGTTAGGGGATGGAAGTTACGTTAGGTAACTCCTGACCCATAACATGATTACGTAACCGTAAAAGCCCACTTAACTATACATGTTTTGATACATTGGCCCGTTATATCTTGGGCCTCATCGCGCTCCAGAAATAAAAGTCTGTTGCTCATCTTCATCCTCAGTTGTCTAGAGACTGAGCTAAATTATTTTCTAAACGAGTTCCGTTGTAGATCTATTCATTTAAAAAAAAATTGCTAATCATTCACTTAGAATTCTTTTGTTTAATCGATTTAGGCTCGTGCATAAACATATCGTGGCCGACCGTAGTTGGTATATATCACTATATCAGACAGAATTATCTTTTGAACTAATACATAGTTGGTTGCAAATTATCAAATAAAGTGATCATATTTTAATATTTAGGATTCTACTTGTCCGACTCGACCTTGACAAATGACAAGATTGATCATATGATCTTATACAGAGCAATATATATATATATATATACTATTCTTGTAATAACCTTACGATTTTCAATTTTTTTTTATCCAAAATGGCTTAAACCTAAAGGTGTGCCAAGGGTCAGTTGTATCATTTTTTTTATCTGTGAATGTTTCAAATATATATCATGACAAGGTAGAGAATCTACCACATTGCCTCACCATTTATATGAGTCTCCTATTTAAATTATTCAACATTATTACAAACCCTCTCTCTTATTTAAAACAGAAAATCAGTAATAGTGAGAATCTAGCAAATAGATCATTTCAAAGCTTAGAACTGGGCAGCTTGATTAGATCTTTGCGAAGTATTTTGCCGGATGCTGTCTTTGGTATGGAGTTTATAAATGCGACCTTTCTTATTTTCTTATACGGTGCCACCTGCTCATAAAAATCAACGTCTGTTATTTTATGATCAGCTCTTTAAAATTTAAGATAAATTAAGTAGGTAGTGAAAATAAAAATAAAAATAAATAGGTAGTGTGGTTTTGTGATCATTCACATAAAGTACCTGTTTAGAGATGAAGTCAATAACTTGTTTCTCAGAGAGATTGCTCCCAAGCGTTCGTGTCACGTAGGCCATTGGATATTGTCCTGCTTCTTTATCAGGAAACCTTACACAATAACGCTCCATGTTGTGTTTTATGTTCTAAAGGGCAAAAGCATATGGAGTTTCAGTAATAAAAACACAGTGACTGTAAAAGTTTACGTACGGAATAACGGCGGCATCAAGAATGTCTGGATGAGTGATCAGGAGAGCTTCTAGTTCAGCGGGAGCCACCTGTTTATCCAATAAAAACCACAAGGTTTGTGGGTTTAAAATTTTTACACCATTGATCAATATGTAATAAAAACCGCAAGGTCTCTATAACCTGATAGCCTTTGTATTTGATCAGTTCTTTCAGTCGATCCACGACATAAAGAAACCCTTCGTCATCGATATAGCAAAGATCTCCAGTTTTTAGCCATCCTTCTAGATTGAAAGTTTCACTTGTAGCTTCTTGGTTTTTGAAATAACCTTGTAAAACAAATGTCCAAGTGTTGTTCCAACAGAAAATTACTTTTATTTAATTATATTTATGTTCCTTCGAACAAAATTGCATGTTATTCTCTAAATGTGCTGCTAACTAATGATCAGTTGACGACAAGAATAACTTCAACATAATATTTCCATTTTATTAATACTTTGTCCATTATATTTTGGGAAAGCTGGCGAGATGTTCATGCTTTTATATTTTATTCTCCAACTAACGTTCATTGCTACCAATTTAATACAAATCATCCGTTTTACATTAATAATAATAAACTACTAAAAATCAAATACTACCTAGCATTTTGAATTCATATACGATAGATACATATATTCCATTAATGCTTGAAATCAAATACGACTTGTTACGATGTTTGTTTTCATCAGAAAAACAGGAGAAAGAATAAGACATTTCTCAACTAGAATTTTACCAACCTCATAAGAAAGTCTTATAGCATATGTTTATATCTTAGTGGATAATTAATATTTATACATACATATTTAATGAATTTAAATATTTATTTATACTTAAAACTCTCTTTTTTTTTAAAGAATGCGGAGTTTAACTTTAGAAAATAAGTTGGAAAGGAAAATAACAAACTACTAAAAAATAAATCAATGAATCAAAGAATTTAGTTATGTTTTAACTAAATCAAAGACCCACCCTCGTCTTTGGTGTCAAACTAAAATATTATTTTTACTTTTACCATTTTGAAGTTGTATATGTTTTACCTTTTGAAATGGACGGGCCCTTGAGCCACAGTTCGCCTGTTTGGTTAGTTCCCATAAACCGACCCGTATTCGGATCCACGACCCTCGCCTCAACATCAGGCGTCAACGTCCCCACCGTACCATACCTCCGGCTGTCCACCATATCCATATAAGCTCCTCCACCGTTTGATTCCGTCAACGCATACGCCTGAAGTACATGCACCGTCGGATATATCTTCAAGAACCCCTCCGTTACCTCCTTGCTCAACGGCGCTCCACCACACGTCACCTTTTTCAGGGAGCTCAGATCATACTTCGCCTTGATTATATCTCCTTCGTTGGTCATAACCACCAAAACCGGCGGCGCCAGAATAAGAGCCGTGGCTCTGTACTTCTCCACCGCGGCCAACATGTCGCTGAGATCGAATCTCCGGAGGATCACCACCGTCGAACCGAGAGCTACGGTGGCCATAGCGAACATGAGTAATCCGAATGTGTGGAACATTGGAACGGTGCAGATCAGAATCTTGTCTTCCAGCGATTCCTTCGCGACCATTTTCGCCACGTAGGACGTTAAGTTCCGGTGAGAGGAGATAACACCTTTGCTCGCTCCTGTGGTACCGGAGGAGTAAAGCATCACCGCCGTATCCTCCTGGTTGACTCGGTCTCTGACTCGCTGCCCACTTGGTTCCTTCTTCATCATCTCAGACAAAACACCAACGACTCTGACTACACGACTCGGCTCCACGTGCTCCTCCTCGGTGAGGACGATGGAGATGCCGGCGGGGAGTTTGTGTGCCAGCTGAACCGTCGTGAAGGCCAGTGTCGGGTTGCTATCGGCGATTTGCTTCGATATCTCACCGACGGTGCTGAGAGTGTTCGCGGTGGTGACGACGGCGCCGAGAGACATGACGGCGAGGCATACGATGGGGATGTAAAATGAGTTTGGGGAGAGGATGAGGATGACGTCGCCTCTACGTAATCCCACATCGCGGTGGAGACACTCCGCGACACGGTCAACGGCCCTCCAGAGATCGGAGAAGCTTAACCGTTGGCCAGTGGCAGCGTCTATGAAGGCGGTGGTGCCACTGTGGGTCTGACAAGAGATGAATGTTGTGACGTGGAGCGATGGACTCGCCGGGAGACTAATGGGGTTGCGTTTGCTATAGAATGTAGAGTTTTCTTTGCAGAAACCACTTCTTGAATCAACAAGAGATGATCTTTCAACATTAGCCATTTTTGTTTCTCTGTGAACACCAACGAATCTGGAGAAGATAGTTTCAGGAGTGGCTGATGATAATTAAATAAAGGGTAGAAAGAAATTAATTAAGTAAACCTTTTGTTTCTTTCTTTGTCTTATAAGGCCATTAGCTGTGTTGATTGTGATAATATAAGTTAAGTGACGTGTAGACTACCAACCAGCGTTCTCCCTGAGATGATTGAGATGTCCCAACGTAAGCATAATGATTTGATAACTCAACTTTTGTATTTTCTTACTAAGTGCAGCAAACGTGATTAGTCGAGAGAGGGTTTCATCTACAACGCAAAAGAGGAAAGACACACTGGAAAGACAAGAACATGGTGACAAAGGGTGCATGGACGGACTTCTTTCACGTTGTAAGTCTTGTTTGACTTGGACCTTAAGCTCATTTCATAATTCGAATATATCTTGCTATAAAAAATTATTAAGACATACACATATTATAGATAAATGTCTAAATTTGCAAAACCAAAAAGTAAATTTAAAAACTCTACAAGAACAAGAGAAAAATAGATAGAATAATTTATAAGAACTAAAAAAAAAAAATTTAAAAACTCAAGTCAACCTCCTCATAACTCTGTTTCAAGTTTGTAGATAACTTCTCTACACATTTGAAAATCTCCACCATGTTCGCCTTCAGATTCAAACTCCCCATTAGTTCAACAGATGGTACTGTCTTCATCTTCCTCTGCATCTTCTGCTCTTCCTTCTCTAACATCACAAGTTTCCTCTCTGCATCCTTATCCCCTCCATTAACCGTCCTCTGTTCCTCCAACTCCATCCTCCGTTTCTCCACCTGACGGCTTATCTGCATCAAGAGCGCGTAAACCGCTTCCGTAAATTCCTTTTCTCCATCTGATCTCCCAAGAGACAGAGACCAGCTGTTAACAGCTCCAAACAGTGGCGGCTCTTCTGAGAGATCTGGTGTTGGTTCTTGAGGCTCTTGCTTCAGACAGCGCATTAGCCAACTGTTTAAGGCCTTAACATACTGATCCTGAGCATCTATCCAGTTAGATAAGCTTTGGCTCCAGTTTCTTAGCTCCAGTTTCAATTCCATGGCAAGCTCAAGCTGAGATATGTCTAGATTTCCCTTAAATGTCATCTTATCAAGCTTCTTAGCCTCTGCGATTACTCTGGATTGCCTACTGTGACATTCTAGCATAGAGCTCCACATCTCAGACAACCTAATTTGATACAATAAAAATATCAGTTTACTCAAAATAAAACTAATGGTAAAAAAGAGGTAGTTGAGTTAACCTGTGGATCAATTTTTTAATCTGAGACCAGAGTTCTTCATCGCGTAACTTGTTTATCATAAGACATATGTTGTCTATCATTTGGATAGAGACTGTTATTCTTGTGGACAAACACTGAATCGAAGAACGAATGGATTCGAGTTTGTTTACATCTGTTGTACTCTTCCCTTCCAGTCTTCTCAATTCTTTGCATCTCTTCATGTGAGATGTGCGGAGTTTCTCCTCAGCCTGCAAGTAATAATCATAAAGGACTAATTAACATAAAACACTTATGTTCTGTCTTAAAATCATTCAGCGTTTTTTTAACTTACCTTTACTTCTTGGTACAGTTTCTTCTCCCACATGAAAAGTTTCTTCAGAGTAGATGAAAGATTACTGAAACTAGATCCAAAATCTTCCACTGGAGTCATCTTCTTTGCGTAAAGAACGTTTGAAGAAGCTGATATCCAAAACACACAAAACAGAATCAGAAGTAGTTAGAGAGTTGACATGCGGCCAGGAGGTTTCCAGCAAAAACCCGCCCCGAAACCACATCATGTAATATTAGTTTAGGCCAAGCAAACCGAACATTACCTTGATAAACTGAGGTTTTCTGGTAATATCTGAACCTGGAAGTGTCGAGCATCTTCGAAACCTCACTCCCTGCTTCTGAAGCCTCCTTGAACATCTCCTGCCATTGCTTTGTGACTTCTGAGAAATCCGACGAAACTTTTTGATCCTTTGGTTCTCTGGTTTTCTCCGGTTTAAGTTTCTTTTTCTTCTCTAAGATTTTTAGGACACACTTGTCTTCATCTCTTCTAATCTTCTCATCGTTTTTGCGAATAGGAGCATTTTTCTTCTTTGGCTTATCTTCATCATTGCAACGAGTGGTCTCTTTATCCTTCAACTCCTTAAGATTCGTATTGTACGGAAACTCATAGCTCTCGAAGAAGTTGATGAAATCCCAAGCGTTGGTGCTCGGAGGCGGCGGCGGAGGAGGAGGAGTGTTAATGCCGGATTCGTAATTCCGGGAGTGGAACGGTTCATGATTTCTAAAGAGATGACAGTCCTTACCTTTGTCTCCATCTTCCTCGTTATCGGAATCGAATTTTGGAGGCAAATCGGAGTCTGAACTGGTGCTCACGGAGTGAGTCGGGGAAGATGATTCCGGCGAAGACGTGTCCGGAGATTCGTTGGCGTCGGAGTCAACGTCCGGCGGAGACTCGACGGCTTGATCGAAGAATCTGTGGAGAGCTGGACCGACTGTGTTTAGTGAGAGGAGATAAGCGGAGTGAGCGTCGGCTAGTGCGTAGCTACGGCGGAGCGTCTCCTCAAGTGAGTTGCAGCGGTCGCGGCATAGAGCTACGGCGGGTAAACCGTCGAGCTTTGAGGGTGAGCAGCCCATAACGGTCGTCGGAGGAAGTTGTGCGTTTCAAAAACTCGGATGGGACATCAATGTTATTTATCCGTTAGTGAATTAGAGAGCAAATAAGTTGAGTATTAAGACAATGCTGTGGCGGGATCCCATAAATAACATATATTTTCTGATTTTTTGTTTTAGTTTTTTTTTTTTTTAATAGATATTCAACTTAAGAAATTGACAAAATTAATTAATTATCCTTCAGTTCATTTCTTAGCTACTTGGCCTAATTTCCCTAAATATAATTGCTAAACTGAATTTTCTAGCTAATTTCCTATAGACGTCTGAATATTTTATATTCTTGCCGTCTTATACGTACACTACAGTACTAAAGAGTAAACCAACGGTGATTAGAAACCGTAACTAAATCCTTTAGATCACTCTGAGTTGGCTAAATTAGATTTGTCTTTCCTACGTTCATGAGTCTAAATCCTAGTATACGGCAAGTATATAACGCATAACGCATTACTACATTTCAAAAGGACATTTATATCGCAGTAACATTTTCATATATAAGCAGATGGTTATGATTGATGCTAAAAAGCGTAAATGATTATGATTAAAAAATAAGAGCCGTTTTCCTCGTAGAAGAAAGGACATGAAGGTAGTGATTAAGAACCGTGCAGTATTCAACTATGGGAATCATTCAAGCATAGAAAGTGGAAAAAGACGTGGTTTTGAAAAGTTAAAGGTAAAAAAAAGTTAAAACTAAAAAGGTTTGAGATTCAAAGTAACGTAAAGTGTTCCGGTGTTATCCCACTATATAAAAGCTACTAATTTTAGATGTTATAAAGGATGCCACATAGGTAAAATATTCTCAGCCATTCATTCTGCCACGTCACTGGTAACCCAGACTAACAAATCGTAATTGCAGCCCAGCCCGTTAACCGGTTTCGCTCACGAAATTGCTGTCTCCGTCTCTTTGCTGTTGGGCCAGATTAAAAATTTTTCCAGCCCATCCCATTACTTATTTCAACTGTCAAACTATTTTCTTTTGCATTTTCTATTATTTCAGACAATTTTTTATTTCAACTGTTTTCTATAACAATGTGCAAACCGCCTAAGTTCCCTTTGATCTTAAAATAGTACGCCCAAGATAACAAAACCCCCTCATTTCACACACAGTCCCTGTAAATTTCTATAAAAAACTAAATTCTACTATCAAACCCACCCAACAAATTTACTACTACCACCTATAATTATGGCCCGGCCTACTTAAACTTTTAAAAAAACCATGACAATACTTAAAAAAAACACACCCTAACTATGTTCACTTCAAAAAAAAAATTTAAACAAAATTGCCAAAAAAATACTAATTCTCATTCTTATCTATGTAGCACATGCACCACAAGATCAAAGCAATTAGGACAACACCCTCGAACCTCATCCAATAATCGTTAGGATCCTTAGGGTCTGGCCCATCACAAATCACAAAAATAAAGATGCTTTCCTAGGGACAACTTTCATATGTCTTGACATCCAGGTTTGTCTAAAATTCATATTTTTAATTATTCCAACTATATTTCAAATGATTGCTTCTAACCACTAAACAGGAACAAAAAATGGAGGGGAAGGTACCTATTTCTACGTCTGACACAATGTACCAACGCTTCGAAGAAGAGAAAATTTATCACATTAGATATTTTAATCTCCTCCCCAATAACCAACGTTACAGGCTTACCGATCAACCATACATAATCAATATCAAAGAAACAACAACTATTACACTGATTCAAGAAAACATTGCACCGATTCCTTCATACATATTCCGGCCACAACGCTACACCCAGTTGATCAGCTTAGCAAGTGAAACCAACTTCCTACCAGGTAAAAAAAAAACAAAAACTCTCTCACACAAAAATAAATCCTAATTTTTTTCCAAACAACCAAATTATTCCTACAGATGTTGTTGGCCGCATTTGCCTCATCCAAGGAAGTGATTTATATAACCACTACACAGATTCAAAATCATCATTGGATTACGTTTAGACAGGTACAAACTTTTTATTAAGTAATAATTGGTTTACAACTAAACAAAATCTAATACAATAATTATTTGTAGATCGAAATTGGTACGTCTAACTTTATGGGACAAGAAGGCATCTAATTTCAGGGAGTTAAATCGCATATCAACAAGGAAAAAACAAGTCGTAATCATCACAAGTATCATTCCACGGATACATGAAGATAATAAACTAAACATAAACTTTACAAAAAACTAAATGCTAACAAATATTTGCCTTTTTCAGAAAAACTATCACTCACAGCAACACCTGGAACGCGCTTCTACTTTAACAACGAAATTGATATCATTCAACGCTTCCAAAAGAGGAATAAACTGCTATCTTAAGCCTCATAGCAAACACCACCAGTCAACTTTTAAAACATTTACGTTACCACTTCCTACATCAATTAAATTGTCACACACAAAGATTATTTTCTCATTCAAATATCGAATTCCTCAAAACTATTTATTATTCATACTTACAGTTGTTTTTAAAAAAAAAAAGATCACCGTTTCGAACTTCTCCCCTGTATAAAAAAACAAAACTTAACTTATCCTTTCAGAAACCAAAAAACACACAATTTTAATTCACCTGATTTTTATTAAACATGTAATCCGCGCGCAGCGCGGACGCCGGCCCTAGTATTTCATAATGATACCATGTTCGAAAAGTGCATGCTCACAATAACATGCACATATTTAAATCCATTTTCCCCTATGAACTCAAAACTCACAACTTTAGGTTCAAACAAACGAAATTGAAGTTTTGAAGATATTAACCATACATTCATCTACAATATAATCTCCCATATTTTCGTAACTAATACAAATTTATATTATATCCTTTAAACTATCTCCAGTGGTACATAATTTTTTTTTCTACTTTTCACTCTAAAATAGAATAACTCTAAATTTGCTCTAATGACTCACTCTATAATAGAATTACTCTATAATATAGTGAAATATAAAATAATGTTATTCTTTTACTCTAAATAATATAGAAGTAATTTTTGTGTGTCATCGGAGATGCCATTACGTACACAACACCTCTCATTAATATCATATGATGAAATTATCTACATATTTTTAAGTCATTGGTATTTGCCTTTTCTTTTGTAGTATTCTAACAATTTAGATTGCTTTAAAAGTAAAAAAAAACTGTTGATTCACATGCACTTACATACTATACCAACAATACTGAAATACACAATATTGGCGAAAAATCTTTATAAATGTTGCATTTTTAGCAGAACAATACACAAAATGTTTACCATATGCTGTGGTTACTCTTACCAAAAATGTTAGAACATGGTGGACCTCGACTGAAAGTAGGGACTGACATCTTTTCCTTTTCGGTTCGTATATGTATCTATTTCTTTTCCGTTAAATGTATGGTGTATCTATCTATTCAAGCAATTTACTGATTACCGTAACAATATTTTCAAACAAATTGTTGTTCAGAAGTTTCTCCTTCTAATATTGTATATAAATGATTGGAACTACACGATATAATATATAGTCCAAAATATTAATTCTACGTAAGTGCATAAAATAGAATTGATCCCTAAATACCATGCAATTCATGTCAAATACACTAACCTAATAACCCATTCATCTAAAACTATATATAGAAGAAGGTGCATAAACGAGCCTCTGCGCACGTCTTAGCTTAAAAGTTCTCGAGTTAGAGTGAAAGTTGGAACTTTTTTGGTTTTGAAGCTTTTGAGAAGATAGGACGAAATAAAAAAGCTGAAACTAAAATAAAGAATGCACGAGGATCTCTTCATAAACGAGCCCCATATCTCAGAAGAAGAAACTTTTCTTTACATTTTTTTTAGTGAAGCGAAGGAATGTTTCTTTTCTGGGGATGGTGGAGATCCACATCCTCCAATTTTGTCATCTTATCACTACTTTTCTTATTACAATAATCCCATGCGTATTATACAAATAACTATTTATCAATTTACAAATACCACTATATCCGGAACACTATAAGAAAAGGACAGTTGTCCTACAACATTTGATAATATTTTATATATCAACCACGAGCATTGAATCCATTCCTAGTTTTTTCAGGGTCGGCAAACATTTTTGTTTACCTTACAGTTCTTTATATATACATATCATTTATTCTTTTTTTTTTGGTAAAAATCATTTATTCTTTTGAAGCAAACAAATATCATTTTTAATTAACGTTCATAAGATCATGAAAGCATCACGTGCCTTTGTCTCATGTGACTTCGCTAAGACGTTGTACCAAACGTAATGATAATTTTAACCATGTACAGATACAAAACAACGTCATGATAACATCCATGATTTGATGTTTTTTTCGGTGATCATACAACGTTACAACGGTCTCTAGATGACCTAACTTGTGATATCTTATTTTCTTCATACTGCTTTTAGGGATTTGCTTCTGAAATATTTAAAATTGTTTTGCTTCAGTATATTGTTTTGATCGACTTGTGTGAGAGAGAGACACACTGTGACACAGAGTAGTAGTAAAATTGGAAGGATGAAAAGTGGGCCTCTATATCTTACTATTTAGCTATTGGGCCTTCACATAGTAAGTTGAGCCCATTAGAATCATCGCAGCAAACTCAACACGAAACAGGCGAAATCAAAAGTGATCGGCATCTACTGAATCAGTGCTCAGGCGAGAATGCAAGGAGGATCGTCGGGAATTGGATACGGCTTGAAGTATCAGGTGACTCTATCATCTTCTTACCGTCCCCGATCTTCTTCCGTTAATTTCCTTAAGCTTCTTCAAAAGGCTAATCTTTTGAGTGTTTCAGGCGAGATGTATATCGGATGTGAAAGCCGATACGGATTACACCAGCTTCCTCGCTGGAACCCTAAGTCTCAAAGAAGAAAACGAGGTGAATCCACGGTTTCTTCTATTTGATTGGGGGAAGATATTGAAAGTTTGTTAATTTACAACTTTTTCTTAAAAAAGGTTCATCTGCTGCGTCTGTCATCTGGTGGATCTGAGCTGATATGCGAGGGTTTGTTCTCTCATCCTAATGAGATATGGGACCTTGCTTCTTGCCCTTTTGATCAACGCATTTTCTCAACTGTCTTTTCCACTGGTAAAGTTTGATCAGTGTCTAGAGAAAAATGTTATCTTTTTTCGGGATTAGTCTTGGTTTAATCAGAAGTTGAAGCTTGAAATGGTTTGATCCGGTTAAGGTGAATCATTTGGAGCAGCGATTTGGCAAATTCCTGAGTTGTATGGTCAGCTGAATTCCCCACAACTGGAGCGTGTTGCATCTCTTGATGCACATGTTGGTAAGATTAACTGGTGAGTTGATGGCAGAGTCTATCTAATGTTATAGTGTTAGAGCTTGTTTCTTTTCTTATGCACATCTTACGAAGCTGACTCTCTCTCTCTCTCTCTCTTGGAGACAGTGTTCTTTGGTGGCCTTCTGGGAGGTGTGACAAGTTGATCAGCATGGATGAACAAAACATTTTCTTGTGGAGCTTGGACTGTTCGAACAAGTCTGCTGAGGTGATTTAGCTAAAAGGATGTAGAGACAAACTCTGTTCTGTCTTTTTTTCCTTTTGCTTCCCATGATCCCAAGTTAACAAGGCTTTGGTTTATATAGGTATTATCTAAGGATTCGGCTGGGATGTTGCATTCTTTATCTGGTGGTGCGTGGGATCCACATGATGTAAATGCTGTTGCAGCAACTGGTGAATCATCTGTTCAGTTCTGGGACCTGCGTACCATGAAGTACGGTATCTCTGTTGATCTTCTCTGTTCTCAGTAACATTAACATAGCCCTTTCCTGCATTCACTTAGAAGATTTTGCACGTTGATTATACTCACACTCATGAATACATAATCTCACGCTCATGGGATTTCGATGTCAGATGACTGTTAGTTGCTTTGTTTGTACCTCTTCGCATGAACCTATTTATATATTGTGAGGGACATGTTATTTGCACAACACAGGAAGGTTAATTCAATTGAACGTGCTCATGTACGAGGTGTTGATTATAATCCCAAGAGAGAACATATACTTGTAAGAAGTTCTTTCTTGTCCTCTAAAGTACTGCCGTGGCACTGAACTGAACAATACTCTCTCTTTGGGTTCAGTATGATGAAATAAACATTCGGTTATGTAGATTACAGCAGAGGATGAATCTGGCATACATGTCTGGGATCTCCGGAAGGCCAAGGCTCCCGTCCAAGAGCTCCCTGGTCATACTCATTGGTAGGTTTGTTTGCATATGAACTTTTTTCTTTTTTCTTTTTAGAATCCAGTAGCGTGAGACCTGAATTTGTATGTTTTGTATGTTTCTGTTAAATTTTGTAGGACATGGGCTGTCAAATGTAACCCCGAGTATGATGGGCTGATTCTGGTACACTCTTTCTCCTTCTTCATGTTTCTTAAACAGAAGAATTAGATCATCCGACATAGTAGCTATGTATGTTACTGTCTCGTCTTTTAGCTGAGATAGGTTGAGCAAGGTGAGGAATGATGTTTTTTTCCCCTCGGTATATGCTACGTTTTTAGCTTGGAAAGCAGAGCCTATGATTTAAGTCGCGATGTAGTTTCAAAAGTGTGGTTATTTATCAATTGAAGTAAAACAGAGTGCAGGAACAGATTCAGCTGTTAACTTGTGGTATGCTTCAGCATCATCCACTAATAACAAAGCTCCAGAAAGGTTGTTACAAATCTCTTATTCTCCTAGCTCCCTCCCGCTATGATTATGATTTGCATTGTTTGAGAGTCCGTATTGTTATTTCCATCTATCTCAGCCCTGTGGAATCAACACGTGAGCGTGTAAACCTGTTGCTTAACTCATACACTGACTATGAAGACAGCGTCTATGGTAAATTCTCTTTTAGAACGTTATATAATAGTACCATCGTCTTGTGAAACAAACCATACTCTTGACATTAGTGTTTAATCACAAAACAGGCCTTGCTTGGAGTTCACGTGAGCCTTGGGTTTTTGCATCATTATCATACGACGGAAGGGTAAGTAATTGCTATCTAACCTGAAGAATCAGAAAAACAAAATTCTTATCTAAAAAGCTTTGGGGACTCATCTGATTAATTTCTCTTGCTTGTGTATGTTAGGTCGTCATCGAATCAGTGAAGCCTTTCCTTCCAAGACTGTAGTAAAAAGCTCAGCATCTCTTTTGATTTGACCCACACACGACCCATCGAAATCTTTGTCAGAAGAAAAGTTGGCACTTACAACAATGTACTTTTTGACACAATTTGTTTTGAATCTTTATGTATCTATATATCATCATTCACCCAGATTCCTTTCAGTACCAATATTCTGTTCTGCACTAAACAGACTCGACTACTCTGATTCTTGTCGGAAAAAGTAAAAGAAAGGAAAAGGCCATTCTTCCTCGGATTGGATTCCTATGTACAGAAGAAATTGATGAAAGCAAAAGACCACAACAAAAAAGGTTGTAAAACCGATCTTTTAGTCTTTTTAAAATTAGAATCAATCTGACAGCATTTCTTCAAGCTCAGGCTCATCCGAAGACATATCCTCATAATCCAACCTCGTACCATTATACAACCCTCTGTCATGCAAATCAGTTTGGTCTTCCTCATAATCTGACGACCACTCTGCATCTTCATCTTCCTTCGGTTCATCACCTTCTTTTTGTTTTTTCTTACCGAGTTTTCTTGAATCCATACCTCCTTCTTTTGCCTTAGCTTCTGTAGCTTCGCATATACAAGTGGACGGATTCTCATGAAACTCACCTCTACCGGCTCTGACTTCCTTGGGCTCTCCCATGAATCCTTTCTGAAACGTTCTGACTCTTGAAGCAAACTCCTCCCAAGTTGTGTTCTCTTTGCTTAGAAACAACTTGTACAGCTTCTTTGCATTCGGTCTAATCGTCGGTTTATGTCCAAAATATCTCCTGTAATCACAAAACCAATATCAACAATATAAATACACATAAAAGAAAGAAGAGCTGCTTTTGGTTTAAACTACTACCTTCGACCAGCTAATATTCTCGCCATGTTCCCGTTATTGTTTGTTACAAAGACATCGCTTTCATCGCACACAAGGAAGTCCAACGCAGCCATTCGTGAAGAGTAAGAAGAAAACGGTTCTAGCTCCTCTTTGGTAGCTATAGTGTCTTTAGAATAGAAATGTGGGAAAAGCGCTTTCAACGGAGCTAATGACTCTTCTCCTCCGTAAACCTCACCTGATGCAACATATATATGAACATCACTTCCATATCCCAAAGCTCTAAGCATTAATCCAACTTCTTCTGGTGTAAGCGGACATCTTCCTTGTCGCCTTTGCTTTTCAGGGTTATTCACCTGAGATTAGAGATAACACTCAGTTAAAACCAAACAAAAGATAAGAACTACTAGAGAGTAATGGCACGACTACATACATGTAAAGTTTTCCATCTCCTTCTGATTGATGCCAACTCTTTCTTCTCCTTGTCACCACCACCATAGTAACATCCCGAGAAGGCGAGCATGTCTGGCTCAAACCTAAGGTGTAAAGCAATGTAGTGCTTGCTCCTTAACCGCATTCTTCTGACCAGTTCGTTGCCCATTTTGAGAATAGGATCAGTGAATTTAAGCGCGTGGTAGTTTACTCTGCACCTCAGCTTCTGCAGATCATCTCTCAACTTGTTTGAGAGTCTGTAATCAAATTTATTCAACTGAACTGCCTGAAACAAAACATTTCACAAGATCAAAATGTAAAGTTTTGAATTGTAAGAAGGGAAAAAGGATTGGGAGAGAAGCAGGAGAACCTTACATGCCTTTTCTGAAGAACGGGTAGTACTCGATTGATATAACATTTCTCGTTGCATTTTCTAGGTACACGCATCCTGCTGGGGCTCCACGTTCGTCCTCCTTTAGGTGGAAGTTGCTCAATGATTTTGACGTCTTTTGAGAGAAACGATATAAACCAGTCAACTTGGAAGATATGGGAGAAGTCACTGCATATATCAAAGCATAAACCTATGATAATGTTACTAAGATGCATTAATGTTTTGATTTTTAAGAAACAGAAAGAGAATCTGAGCAAGAACCTGGCATCTTTCCAGTAGGATTTCTGGTCTAACTTAGGAATAACAAGGGTAGCGTTTAGAATTCGAGCAGCAACAACAGCATCTACGATCTGAAAGAAGCAAATTGCATATAGTCAAACTCAAAAACAAGATTGCCGTTAAAAAGGGACAATGGCAAAAAGGAACACTTACTCCAGTTCGTTGTTGGTTTAAACCACCACTAGTGGCGATTGCCAAGTATCGATCATTTCTAGTAATTGCTTTAGCATCTGCACCAAGAAAACTAACATTAAACCCATAAACTTAAGATTACTCAGGCTGATTATCTAAGCTTAACTTAGTCCTAACTGCAGAAATGTGTGTCTCTCTTAACTCTTTATCTAATTACATATCTACAAGCATCAAAGTAAAAAGCTTTACTCACTTGGGAACTTGGTGCTAGCATTACAGCAACCGTGAAAGAAGTCAGCATTCCATGAACGCCAGATATCACGATCTGATCTCCCTCCACTTCTCTGTTTCGGTCACACAAACCCAAAAAAAGCCCATTAAGGAAGATGCAACAAAAAAAAAAAACCAAAACTTTGAAACAGAGAACATCAGCAATAAATTTAAAAAACCCTAACCGGAACTCTGAACACCACTGCTGCGTGCTTCTCATCATTGGCTCCATAGTTAATCTGCTTCTGCAATGTTAAAACAGAATCAACGACGTTAAAAAAAAGTGAGGCAAGAATCTTCTAAAACAATCTTAACAGAGAGAGAGAGGGAGAGAGTACGGAAATGCGGCGATCGGAATCATCAGGAGGAGGGGAAAAGACGGAGAGAAGAGCGAAGAGGATGAGAAGAGCTCCGGAGAAGCCGCAAATAAGCGGGAGGAGACGGCGGAGACGGTTGTAATAATTGTAGCGCCGCCGCTGGAAAGCCATGGAAAGGCTTATTACGTGCGGCGCTGTTAACTTCGCCTCTACGCCAGAGAGAGAGAGATTAGAGAGAAACAAAAGTCTTCTCCTTTTGAGATAGATAGAACTGTCTGGTTGAAAGATTTATTTCAAAAATCGAAAATCAAAATGACAACATGTTATGTTGTGTTTTTTTTCTTGTTTATTGTAATCGCAACATCTGCACCACCACCGCAACGATCATTAGAGATTCTCGATTTTTAAATATCATAGAGAACAGATTAAATATCTTTCTTTCTTTTTTTTTAAATCCTTTTGTTTTGGGACAGTTCTTATAGATTTCTGGGCTCTGAAAGAAATGAGGCACCGCCTCCAGCACTTCATGCTAACAGCTTTTTCTTTTCTTTTTTTTTAATATTATATATTTAATCATTTTGATTAATTAACTGATTAAATTTTGATAATAATTATCATGCGCTGGATTTATTGACTCTTGCAAGTTATTCTCTTTCGATTTTTAGTTTGTTTGGACCATTAACCTTCTTGTTTTGCATAATCATGAGCAAATTATTTGGTTACTAATCATTCATAATTGATTTCAATTATCCAACAGTTGGGAGTTTTTGCAATTTTTTGGAAACTATGGCCATCTTTTCGAGAGCAGAGCCAGTCACACAAGCTTTGTTTCTTTTTTCATGTTTTGTTTTCTTAAACAAGCTTTTGTTTCTTTAAATCACTTTACATCTTTTTACAAAACCATTACTGTCTCTGAAATGTTAGTTTTAGTGTAGGTATCACTCTGTGCTTTACATTTATTATCTTCCTTGTTTTTCTTTTCATATCTATTTGTAGAAAGAAGAATATTTGGAATCACTATTTCAGATTTTTAACTTTTGCTAAAGAGCGTAAGTGAACAATTGCGTGAACCGCCAAGGAAAGTATCATTACTCTTTTTGTCTGTCTTTCTGTTTCCTTGGTGTTGTCACTATCTATGAACAAATTTGGTGTGAGCCGGTTTATTGATTCTTGGATCCATATAGTTCACCAGAACCGGACACAATCAACGGTCTGAGATCATCTAATAACTAATATTGCCGAGTTTTGGTCCGATCAAATTTGGTGTGAGCCGGTTTGTTTATCTTTTAGTTTCACAAAGAATGTAAGAGTGTCATTTCGCATTTAAATAAACATTTAAGTTTTATCATATTAATTTAGTGCATTAGTTAGAAAGAAAAAAATATTAGTGTATGAGTATAAATAAATTAAAATAAAGTTTTAAGATGATTTTTTAACATACATGAAAAAAAACTCTAAAAACAACACTATTTATGAAAGAGAGGAAGTACATTTCAATGCAAATTTAGTAAAGTAATTAAGATAATATAAATATAACCACTTGCCATCAGATTCAACTCCTAGTCAGAAAATGCTAGAGATCTAATCTTCCACAACCATACAACTTCATACCTATCTAATCTTCCACAACCATACAACCCTCATACCTGTTTTTATTTATTTCAACTTGGTTTATTTTAGAACACAATTATCATTCCGGTTTATCTTAAACCAACATGATACGTTATTTCAGAATGACACAACTTGGATTGTCTGTAGTACAAATTTCCGGTTTACCTTAACCAACATGATACACACAAAAAAACCTTACCACTTCAAAGCTTGCTTGTTCCTTTCTTTGATAAGCTTCCCATAGCCTTAGCCTTAGTCCTCAGAACAAATTTCTGAACTTTCCCAGTCGATGTTTTAGGAAGATCCTCAAACACAATACTCCTCGGAGCCATATAATGCGGAAGCTTCCCCCTGCAGTAGCTTATAATCTCCTCGGCCGTTGCCTTAGACCCGTCTTTAAGCTTCACAAACGCACAAGCAGTCTCACCCCAATACTCATCAGGCCTCGCAACCACAGCTGCTTCAAGAACACAAGGATGAGTGAACAGAACAGACTCCACTTCGATCGAGCTTATGTTCTCTCCCCCAGAGATTATAATGTCTTTGGACCTATCTTTCAGCTCTATGTAGCCATCAGGATGTTTAACCCCCAAGTCACCAGTCCAAAACCAACCTCCTTTGAAAGACTCCTTGGTGGCTTCAGGGTTCTTTAAGTAACCGTTCATCACCGTGTTCCCCCTGAAGACAACCTCACCCATAGACACACCATCAGCCGGCAAAGTCCTCAAGGTCACAGGATCTTTAACAGCGACTTCTTCAATCCCTATATGATTCACTCCTTGCCTCGCCTTCATTTTCGCCTGCTCTTCACTAGGCAAAGAGTCCCACTCAGGCTTCCACGTGCAGACCGTGCCTGGTCCATAAGTCTCAGTCAACCCATACGAGTGAAACATAGAGAACCCCAGCTCCTCCATTTTGTAAATCACATGAGCTGGTGGTGGTGCAGCACCGGTTATAAAAGACACCTTCCGAGGAAGCGGTTTCTTCTCGGAATCACTAGCGTTAACGATCATGTTCAGTATAGTTGGTGCACCTCCCATATGAGTCACATTGTGTTTAGCAATGTTATCAAATATACCCTTTGCGGTAACGTTTCTCAAACATATATTAATCCCACCGATGGCGGCAACACCCCACAGTAAACACCATCCATTGCAGTGAAACATTGGATTAGTCCATAGGAAAGTAGGCGAGGAGTGCATCTCGTTGAGTATAACGGTAGCCAAAGAATTCAAATAAGCGCCTCTGTGACTGTAAACAACACCCTTGGGGCTCGAAGTCGTGCCTGATGTGTAGTTCAGAGAGATTGCGTCACATTCATCCTTTGGTCTTATAACTTGGAAGTTCGATTTCCCCATGGAGACAACGTCTTCGTACTCCATCAACCTCTTCTTGTTCTTCCCTGAAACAACAACGCTAGGCTCTTGGATCAAGACCAGAAGAGGGACCTTCTCGCCTTTCTTGGAGAGGATCTCGCACGCTCCCTGAGCTATTTGGAGAAACTGATGATCTGCGAAAAGCACTTTGGTCTCTGAGTGACTTAGCAGAACCGATACGAGTGCGGAGTCGTGGCGGATGTTGAGTGTACAGAGCAAAGCTCCAGCCATGGGGACAGCGAAATGTAACTCAACCATCGCTGGCACGTTTGGAGCCAACACCGAAACCTGATCAAGTTCCGACAACAAACACATCACTAAACGACAAAATTTCGATTATAAAGTCGAAAACTTTATTTGAAATCTTTAAAATAAAATCAAATCTACGTAAAGAAAGAGGTTTTTAGTTTTTACCACATCGCCGGAGGAGATACCGAGTTGGGAGAGAGCGGAGGCGACTCTGACGCAGCGGTCACGGGTCTGGCGCCACGTGTAGGTGACGGAGCCGTAAACTACAGATGTTCTTTCGGCGTAAACGACGGCGGATCGATCAAGGAAACTGATGGGAGTGAGAGGAACGTAGTTGGCCCGTGACTTGATAGTTCCCTCCATTTTTCTCCTTTTTTTTTTTTAAGTGATTTTGTTCAGACAGACTGTAGCGAGAAAAGTGCTTATCATGAATGGGGGTAAAGAGTTCTTATCAGCAATCCTACAAGGCAGCTGTATCCAATTTGGGATAGAAATGGTAATGATTGCTGGAGAAAAGATGGCCACATAATCAGCCACTTGGTTCTTCCATCTTCGTGCTTCGCTTTGTATGATTGCTTTCTCTACTTGTCCTTTAGTTAAAGCCCAAAACTCTTCTCTTGGGCCTTTGCTTGATTGCTTCTGTAATTGTTAGGATCCTAACAACTCTCAAATGTAGGACATCTCAAACTCCACATTTAGAAGAAGAAAAAACAACTTTTAAGATAGTATGAACCTTTTTGAGTCTTTGACAGATGCAAAACTCAAAGGTGAACTGAAGTTTCTTAAAGACATGTTCAGAGTTCAAGTGTTAAGTAAACGAGAGTATAAATAGAGATTCATGTGTTGTTGGGCTGTGTTTAGTCTCGTTCCTTTAAGTCGTGAGAAGAAGGTAGACGAGTCCTTTTAGATATTCCACTATTTCGGATCCTTCCAGCTTCGAAGTTCCAAAGACTCTATCCACAAATGTGATTGGTACCTGACAGATGAAGAAGGAGGAGTACCATATGAATCATGAATAATAATTTGATTTCAAAGGAATCAGAATCACAAGTGGATAATTTATATATGAGGAGAGACAAGAGATACCTCTTCAATATGGTATCCTTTTCTGGTAGCACGAACGATCATTTCCATCTGGAAGACACAACATTTACTCACACATGAGCTAATCATGTCTTCAAGCACCGATTTCTTGTATAGCCTTTCAAATAAGGAGGCCAATCGTGAAACTATTGAATGATTCAGTAGAAGAACACAAGTTAGTTGAATATATTTTACATGAAGGACCTGGTTAAATCAGATACATCAGGCCATAAAAGTGTTTGAGCTAGCACATTTGCTCTTCTGCTAGTGAGCTTCCGCATAAGGTTCCACCTGTGTACACCACCACCTTTTACATATCGCGTACATGTTACTATACTTGCATTTTTCTCTAGTCGTTTCCTTCATGACATAGACAACAAAAGAGAGTCAAATTAAAATGTCATTATAAGCTTCCGAAATTTGTAAGAGATCAATAAGACTCTACGTACTTGATGAAACTTGGCAAATACTTTGGCTTCACATGAGAAAAGTGAGTTAGCTCAACAAAACAAGTCGGAAAAGAAAATTCAGTAGGTGACTCTTACATGATGTGAAAGATCAGCATCCATGATTACAACGAAATCACCTGTAGCATGCTTCAAACCATGTATGTATGCAGTTCCTGCGATCGATTGTGCGAGAAGATTAGTAATTTCTCACTTACTGTAAAGCAAAGTTAGAAGATGAAAAAGTTACAAATACATACCCAAACCAAGCTTCTTGGCTCTAGCTCTTAAAAGATGAATCACAGTAAAATCACAAGTTCACCTAAACCGAAGAATACAAACTGGATTACGTATTCAGATTCAAACTAACTCTGTTATTGTACTCACAATGCGGCCTTCACCATACAAGTCCTGCAGTTGCTTGACAATTTCTTGAGTGCCATCATGACTCCCATCATCCACAACAATTATCTCAAAATCAACATCCCTAAACACCATTCAAAAAGTCAAAGTTTCCTTAGTATTGGTATTGATTCTCAATAACATTCCACAGAAGAAAAAAAGTCATCTCAACAAGTTCAAATCGATTAACAGAAGCAGCCACAACCAGGATCAATCTCCAAAGCCACTATAGACAACATGAAGTCACTTCTAAACAGTGGATCATTACACTTAGTTACAAGATTATAAAGTTTGGATCTTTAATGTAAAACCATGATCCCTCACTTCTCCTCCTTAAATACTGAATTACTAATGGGCGATCGGATTCGTATTCAGTAAAAACAAGTGATAATTTTTACCGGAGATGCTTGAAAATGAGG
Organism: Brassica napus; assembly: GCF_020379485.1. Taxonomy (NCBI): domain Eukaryota; kingdom Viridiplantae; phylum Streptophyta; class Magnoliopsida; order Brassicales; family Brassicaceae; genus Brassica; species Brassica napus. The sequence goes on from NC_063439.1 coordinate 8,679,730, forward strand.
TAGACTATAAGAGCGATATTGAGGCGCTCGTTGTACGTAAGAACGATTATGCTATACTTGTACTTTCCCTCTCTTTTCCTCTCCTTCTCCTCCGCCACAACAGCCAATCAAAAACCTAACTTTTACAACGGAGAGAGAGAGCTTCCTTCGTCGTCTTAATCCGCATGTGAAATCCACCGTCGTCTACAAAAGAAAACAAGGACTAGAATGTAATTAATATTAAAATATAGGAAGCCAAAAATAATTTTCAAATTGGGTCTAAAGTGATTAATGGCCTTAATGTAAGGCTCAATTATCATAATACAGCTTTTAAAACAGCTAACGACTCTCTCCCTTACATGCCTAAAGCGATTAGTGTAGGCGATGATTAACTTTATCATGATTGATAGGATATCATTAACCATGAAATTGTCTCCCTCAAACATCACATTCCTGCCTATAATCAGGATCAAATTCTGTCATGAGACACATGGATTTCAAAAATTCTCTCGTGACCCTGTTTTAATTTGTTTTTAGTTTTCATTAAAATTTAAATACAAAATAAGGGGAAATAGCTAAAAGCCCAAACGATTTTGATTTATTTACAATTCATGCCCTTACTAGCCCCACCCATAAACCCGACCCATCTAAAACTCGGATCCTATTCTCCTAAATCCCTAAATCGTAACACAACTTCCCCACTTTCTTCATTTCACGATCTCTGAATATTTTGTTCTTCACTCATCAATTCCACCAGCGATAATGACATCTAAACTAAGATTCACCAAGAAAAAGAAAGAATCCCCACCAAAGAAGAAAAAGAAATCCTCACCGACAAAGAAGAAGGAGGTTGAACCGGCTAAGAAGGAGATGACTTTGCCCACGGGAAAGAAGAAACGGGGTAGATCGTCTTCAGCAGAGGAACACGAAGCAGACGACGGCGGGTCGTCGTCTCAACCCACGAAGCGGCCGCGTCTTACTTCAAACCGTAACCCTAAAAATCTTCAATCTAATCCGGCTGCTGCTTCTGCTTCTCCTACTCAACCTGACAATGAGGAGACACCCTTAGGACCACCAGCAACATCAGAAGATCCTCCACCAACGAAGAGACAAAATCCGCCACACCAACAAGATCCTCCGGATGCATCTATTTCCCAGTCTTCCACGAAGGGCGGGACACCTTATTCGGAACAAGGAGACAATGAGGAAATGGGATCGCATGGTGAGCCTCCCAGATTACGAGAACCTAATGCTACAGAAGAGCAAATAATGGTAAGAAATCATTTTGAAGTCAGTTTTTGTAATATGTTAGAACATAGATATATTATATATAGATGTACTAGTAAACCTAGTTGTACTTAAAGATAAGTGTGACTTGTACAAATGAAGAAGTTTAATTTGTTTTACTAATACAATATGAAATGAAATGTAAAATTGTATAACTGGTACAACTTCTTAAAAATTTAACTAACTAGAACATGACAATTTTACTCGTTTTATTAATACAACTGTAATATGTAAAACAAGTATCACTCATACATCTTGTAATTATCTAACTAGTGAAACTTGTACAACTGTTATTTGTATAACTAGTATTACTCGTACAACTAGCTAGAACCTATCTAATAAGTAATACTTGTACAACTATTATATGTATAACTTGTAGAACATATGTAACTAGTATAACTCGTACAACTGTCCTACGTTTACTTGTATAACTCGTACAACTAGAACATATGTAGCTACAAGTAAAACAAATCTAAGTAGTATAACTTGTACTACTGTTTTTGTATTACTTGTATAACTCGTACCACTTAAACAAATTTAAGTATACAACTTGTAATACTCGTACAACTACGACTGTAGCAGAACTTGTGTATTACTAGTATAACTCGTATATGTATAACTTGTGTTACTCGTACAACTAGAACTTGTATAACCAATATAACTTGTATTACCAGCACAACTCCTTAGTTTTCAGTTGTATTAATGTTTTTTTTGTGTAGGTAAAGGAGATGGCTGGAGGAGCAATCAAACCACACAAGTTTTACTTCAAACCAGCCGAATATGGGAAACCCTGTAAGCTCTCCTCAAGGTGTCATCAAACGAAGTTCATCAAGTTGATTGACAATTTTCATGCAACCGAGAAGAAGTGGTTTTATGCGCACCCACAGTTCAAGCATATTTTCCATATGGAGTGCTCCTCAAGGAGAAAGGTGATGGGATTGTGGATGTTACTGATTCGCACCATAAAAGTCGACAAGAAGAGACAGGCTTGGTTTGTGGTAAATGGGGTTCCCATTCGTTACTCCATCAGAGAACATGGTCTCATATCAGGACTATACTGCCACACTTATCCAGAAAACTATGAGAGCATTGGGAGTTTGAAGTTTGCTAAGAAGTACTTTCAGCAACCACCAAAGAAGAAGGGTGACGATCCTCCTGAACTAAAAGTGACAGCAGCTGATGTCCTAAAGAAGCTAAAGAAGATGAAATATGATGGTAGTCATGAACGGTTGAGGATGGCTGTGCTTTATTTCTTGGCCACAGTCATTTTTCAAAGATCAAGGTATGGAACCCCTATAGACCATTTTCTTCTCCGAATGGTTAATGATCTTAGGGTGTGCCACACGTTTCCATGGGGGCGTTTCACCTTTGATGACTCCTTGAAGGAGATAAAGCATATGGTGAAGCATTTTCGAGGAAAGATCCCAACTGTAAAGGCTTCTTGGACATTTCCTGGGTTTATCAACCCACTGGAGGTAATAATTGTTAACTGAATGGCATATAACATGTATAATTTGTTACTAATATGTTAGTTTAAAATGGTGTGCAGATATTGGCATTTGAAAGTATACAAGTGCTGAAGGAAAATTTTAGAGAAAATGTTGAAGAATTTGATGATAGCTGTCCAAGAATGTGCAAGTCGAGATTCCTAGCGAATGGGTCGTCAGGATATGCGTTGAGCGAGATATATGAGAAGCTCGGAGAAACAAAGGTGATACACTTGAAGTGAATTTTTGTGTCATTTTTTCAAGTCTTCATATTTTTACCTTAATGTGTGATATTTTGGTTAATTTTTCAGGAAATTTCTAATATTTTGAAACCAACTGGAAGCGAGACAGATCTATCAGTTGAGATCTTTGATGATGGGTTATGGGATGATGTTGACCTGGGAGATGATGGGGATATAGATGACCCAATTGTTGATGGTTGGAACAAGATTATTATCCATGACCAAGTAAAAATTCTTTGGGAGGATCTGTACAAGATGGATGTCAAAACTCGAAAGATAGAACACGAGCCTGAGAGGATTTGTGAAGAACTTGAGGGTCCGAGGGTGTGTGAGGAAACTGAGGCAGGATGTGAGAGTTTGGAAACAAGAGTTGCTCAGTTGGAAGAAAGCATGAAGGTGAGAGATGACATAATTGGTCAGTTGGAAGCAAGAATAAAGAGTATGGAAGATGACCGCAACCCGAGGGACAGATTTGGGAACATGGAGGACTTGTTTGATCATGATCGTTTTGACACTGGTGGAGGCCAAGAAAATGGTATAAATTATGATCTTATTTATTAGGGTCTGTTTTTAAGACAGATGATTAACCTTTATATATTTTATTTTAGATGATACTGATAAAGATGCCACAAAGGAGGGTGAGACTGAAACCGAGCAAATGGCAGAAGATGATGCTGATAAGGAGGCCACGAAGGATGGAGAGAATGAGCCTGAGAAAGAAAGTAAGGTTGATGCTGATAAGGAGGCCACAAAGGAGGGTGATAATGAACTCGAGGAGATGGCAGAAGATGATGCTGATAAGGAGGCCACAGAGGATGGAGAAAATGAGCATGAGAAAGATAGCCATGTTGATGCTGATAAGGAGGCCACAAAGGAAGGCGAGATTGAACCCGAGCAGATGGCAGAAGATGATACTGATAAGGAGGCCACGAAGGAGGTTGAGAATGACCCGAGCACGCACTGCAAGGTAATGTATTTTATCGTAATTTTTATTGTAACTTAGCTGTGATCTGATTTTAATATATTTTGCAGAGGATCTTGAAGTGATGGTGGCGGCTGCAGAGAAGTTTGAGAAAGAAGTTGTGGAGAAGAAAGCTGCAGAGAAAGAAGTTGTGGAGAAGAAAGCTTGGGAGAAAGAATCTACGGATGAAATGGATGGAGATGCTGAAGAAGATTCACCGAAGAAGACGAAGAGGGTGCCAAAGCCTTCTCGTATGAAGCAGTCTCCATATGTTGAGAAGTAATCTATGTGTTTCTTGTATTTTGAACATATAACTTTATGCTGCTTTTGGATGTTGGTGTTGCTTTTGCCAAACATAAGACTTGTGTTGCTGTTGTGAAACTTAAGACTTGGTGTTGCTTTTGTGAAACATAGAACTTGTGTGTTTCTGATTTAGTAGTGAACGTGTGTTTGTCATATTGTTGTTGAACTTGACAAATTATTGGTATAACTAATACTACCGAGTAAACTATGGCAAAATTTCTCTAACGGATACAACTGGTACAACTAAATAACAAAAGGTACAACTATTGTTCTTAAAATGTGTGACACATTTAAAACATGATAATCAGCTAAAACATAATAAGGTTATTAACAAGTAGTCGTACCAGTATTTTAGTTGTACAATCCAACACATAGTTGTACCAGGTTTTGAGTTGTACAAGTTTGTTCATAGTTGTATTTTGGTAGAGAATTTGAATTGTGTAGTTGTACCACAGTTAAAATATATAAACCTCAGTTGTACAGCCTTTTAATTCTTAAATGAATTGAACCACATACAAATTAACCATTAATTTTGTTAAAATATATTTTGTGTATGTTTTCCAAAAATATAGTGAACAAACTAGTAAACAAACCTTTAAAGTATAAGGTAGATCATGCAAACTTATGTGATTGTGTAATAATTGAATTTTTTTTGGTAAAACTTCAAAAAATTAGGATGGACCACTCTTAGGACATTCCAACTTATATATTCTATTGTTATTTAATTATTGAAAGCCAAAATAGAGTTTTAAAATGTCATATTTTAAGAAGTTGTACCAGTTGTACCAGTATTTCCTTCCTCGTGTATATAATCTAGTTGTACTAATTGTACTAGTATTACATCATATAGTTGTACTAGTTGTACCAGTACGACAACACATAAACATGATTGTTATGTTATATAAAGTTTACCAGTTGTACCTGTCATACCTAACAGAAACAACACATTACATAAGTTCCACAACACTTAAATAAGTTCCACAATACATAAATAAGTTCCATAACACATAAGTAAGACTCACAACATATAAGCAAGTTCCATAACACATAAGTTGGAGTCATTCATCATTTCCTTCGTTGTCACCTCCCTCGTCACCACTTCCTTCGCTGCCACTTTCCTCGCTGTCACTTCCCTCATTGCTGCTTTCTTCGTAATCGATGTCATCGTTGTCGTTGTCATCTTTGTCACTGCTGTCACCAAGCCACTCCGAGAATGGTGCATACTTTTTCTTTCTCTTCCTCCGATATTCTCCCGCAGATGGGAATCTAGTAGTTTGTAATCTTCCTTTTTTTTTCTCCACATACGGCGGGAACACAACCTGAGATTGTATTTCCTCAGGAACTTGCCAGGATGAATGATGAGGCACTGGATATATTGTCCTACAATATGCCAATGTCCACTGCTCCATCCAATAATACTTAGAACAATAATTTTCAACCAACTGCTCTAGCGTATCATCTGTTGTAGTTCTGCAATACTTCATGATCGCAGCAAGCATGCACACAAGGATACCGGTCAATTTCAAAATGCCGACAGTGACATGTTTTGTTGATCAAATCAACCAAATAACCTTTCCCATCCGTACCAGTAACATTGTACTGACGTTCAAATGTGTTTAGCACCTCCACGTGAAGTGTTCTTGCAATCGGACAGTTCTCATGCAATTCAACATGCACACGTGGGACAAGTAGCTGCCTCTGTGGAACCCCTATAGAAATTTGTCGGTATCTATTAAACCATTCTATAATCTTCCCCACGATCTCATCAATCATTGGCAGCAGTGCATAATTCCTTTGTTCCTTGAAAACACCATTCATAGATTCAGCAGTGTTGGTTGTATCTATGTTGTACCTTGCTCCTGGAAATTGACATCTTGCCCATTTGCTCTCATGCACACTCTCATCCAGATACTCAGCGGCCTGAGGATACCTTCTTCTGAAATCAATATATTTTCTTCTAAACTCTTTTTCTGTGTAAATACCAGCAATTTTTTTGAACTCATGTGCAACCACATCTTTCCTAACATGGCTGCATGCTCCTTTCACATTATTAGCCAAGTGATATATGCAATATCCATGGATCGCCAGTGGGTAGACCTCGTGTACTGTCTTGATGATGCTTTGGTTTCTATCAGTGCAGAATACAAGTTGGGGATCATCTGGTATCAAGGTTTTCAATGTAGTCAAAAACCAACTCCAACTTGCATTTTTTTCACCATCTACTACAGCAAAAGCGAGAGGATAATGATGATGATCTGGATCTTGAGCAGTGGCAATAAGAAGCACTCCTTTATACACACCCTTCAGATGAGTTCCATCCATAATTATCACTTTCCGCATGGAATTAAACCCTTCAATGCAAGCTCCGAGCGCGAAGAACACATACTTAAACTGGTTCTTCTCATCCACTACTAAGCGGGTGACAGTACGAGGATTCAACCTTTCCAACATGTACAAGTAAGACGGCAGTCTAGCAAAGCTCTCTGTTGGGTTCCCACGCAGATCGTTGATAGCTTTGTATTTTCCTCTCCAAGCCGTAGCATATGAAATCCTAACACCCAATTTGTTCTCAACCAAATCTATGAGATCCTTTGGTGTTGGAGTCTTGTATTTTCCTGGATAATCAGCTTGCAGCACAGATGCGACCAAGCTTGGTGTGCCTCTTTTCCCCTTCTTGGTTGCACTTTCCTCTATCCTAACGCAAGTATGCATCTTCCGATACGTCCTTATAGTGAAAAAATCAGAGTTTTTCAGCTTTGCAGCTCGTAAATACCATTTGCAACCAACCCCACGGCACTTTAATACGTAAAGTCGAGGCGTCGACTTCACTATATCAACCTCAAAACAATTCTTATGCACACTTTGTCCACTAAATCTCTCACTTCATGCTTAGTCAAAAATTGCCATTTGGCGTCATCTTCTTACTACTTCATCCCTTGGTCCATTGTTTCATCAGTCTTGCCACTTATTTTCGTCACCTTTAGATCAGCTTCACTTTTTCATCTCTTATTTTGGCATCTTGTCACCCTCTTTCCTCATCTATTATCTTCTGTCACCACTCTTAGATCATCCCTCTTTCCTTTGTTAATACCGTTTTACAAGCTTTGGTAGTAATACGTGCTACTCCTTTCCGTCTACTACATTCTCTTTCAGCCTCTTCGTCCATCACCTCTTCTCTTCCATTCCTCGTGATAATCAGTCTTCTCTCTGTACGTTCATTCTTTCTTGTCTTCCCCTTTGTCTCTCATTTCATGCATCCGTAGAGAAATATGTTCTTTCCCTATCGAATCTACTTTCCTCTCTTCCGTCACAATCTTTATCCCGTTACCCCTTCTTTCCAACCACACATCTTCTAATCCCCACTTGTCTTGCCGGTTTCTTGATTCAGTGTTTCTCTATTTTCCATCGTAACAATACGTCTTTTTGTTCCTTTGGTTCTGTGCCATCACAGTCTACTAGCCTTCACTTATACTAGAGATACCAGTTCTCAGGCTCAGCCAGTTACATACCTCAATTTCAACTTTCTTTACCTTTCTGTATTAGAATTTTTTCATCAGTCCTCTTCTTATTGTTATTCCACATGATTCATCTTCTGTTCCTGAGAGAGAGAGAGATGGAGGAGAGGAGAAACTTCACGAGAGTCATCACTGTTTCAAAGATTCCTTGATTCCCTTCATTTTTCACGCCATTATCTAAAAGTTATCCAAGTGGAAGCCATGTCATACCGTAATCCAATCGAAATGAACAACCTGTTTTTCAAAACAAAGCTGGTGTAACAACCGCCAACTTCTCCAATCATCTTTTTCAGTACCCACTTCATCGCTTTCTCATTCTCATCTTCTTGAATATGAGGAAATAGTCGTCAACTCCTTAAGACCAACCATATCATCATTAGCTCTTGCATCACTAATAATTTCCTCATCCCAGAAAACATCTCGTTACCTGTTTTGGTTGTGAGACAGATTCTATGAGCTCCACGTGCAAACAGTACGCTCTGATTTTTTTCGACTTCCAATAAATATCTAAAACATCTTCATCATTAAGATGTAACATGCCTCTTATCATACATTCCAAACGGAAAGTAACTCAGCTGAATCTTGACGAAGCTACATCAATCTTCATTTTCATGCATACTCTATCAACCAACTGAGAGTAAGTCACCTCTCATCACTTCTCATCGTAAACACTAAAGTAGAAATATGTCGGTCTTTCCGCTTCCATCGAACTTCATCTCCCACATCTGATAACTACCCCCTTGATCAAAATATATCACCACACGTCTGTTGTTATCCATAGTTACCTGAAAATGTATAATAAACAACATCACCACTTAGTAGTTGTACCGGTTATTCTAGTTATACATGTAGCAGTGATGACATTTGTACTAGTTGTACCAGTATCATATGTATACGTGACTAATAGTTGTACCAGTTTAACTAGTTGTATGTTTCGTGTGAACCATCACAGTAACACTAGTTGTACCAATATACATATTGTACAAGTTACATATAGTTGTACGTGTTTAACTAGTCGTACAGTTCTTATAAACAATCACAGTAACATTAGTTGTACCAGTTATACCATATTATATAAACAATTTTCCTTCCACAATTTCATGATTATAATTAGATTTACATTATATTCAATTTCAAATCACTCTTACTACTGTAATGTCTTTGGTTCAAACATGATTCAACGTACTGTATCTAATTTGAGAGAGAGAGAGAGAGAGAGAGAGAGAGAGAGAGAGAGAGAGAGAGAGAGAGAGAGAGAGAGAGAGAGAGAGAGAGAGAGAGAGAGAGAGAGAGAGAGAGAGAGAGAGAGAGAGAGAGAGCATTACCCAAGTTCATCTATGGAGGAAGATACACGATTTGATGTCGATGTTTATGTTGTTCTTCGTCCAATCTCTCAAAAGAGATATTGTTTGGTGTAGAATTGAAGTGAGGAAGAATGGTGGTTGTTACGTTAATTGAAGAGAGGAAGAAGAAGGGTGGGTCCCGCATAAGGAGGAGAGAGAGGAAGGACAAATCGTGTGGCTCATTTTGTTTTGATCCAATGGTGTAGATCATCCATTCATTAAGGCCCTTATAGTAATTTTCTTTCATTGGGGGTCATGCAAAAGATGTTAGGTTGTAAGAGAATAACAAAGGTGGGTTATGTCCTATAAGAGAATAATGTCCCTATAATCAAGTGCCCAAGTTGCTTGCATTGCCCATAGCAAACTCAGTGTCTTTTCTTTGTCACAAATGTTCAAGGCAAATGGTTTTTATAACTTTTTTTTGTGTCATTTCTTCTTGAATACCTTTACACCAAATTTTGGGACATAACTGACTATGATACACCACACGTTGTAGCTTATTTATATGAAAATTGTAATTTATGTATGCTTTTGTGATACAAAATGGTTTATAAATAGTGATAATATAGTGATTGAAACTCCAAAAGACACACTCATATTTCTATGTTAGAGGAGTACGTATCAACTGATGTGAGTAAAGAGAAACCACATTTTGTGAGTTGAAGATGTCACGACAATGACTTGCATATGAAGCTGTTTGTGAAAATTGAATGAAAATCGAAGAAATTACTGAACTCTTTAATGATTAATCGACTAGAGTAATAAAGGTCGACTCTCGAGGTGAAGAAAAGGAATCTAAAGAAAATTTATAAACTGAAGAAGCTTTAAAAGTAAGAAGAAATTATACATATTTTGAGTTAAGGAAGCTTATTGCTGAGAGATGGATGAAACTTGATGAACATGTTGTGAATAACATACAAGAGCTGATTTTGAAGAGTGGTCTAGAGAATACAGTATTTGAAGTTGGACGACACTTCATACCATAGATAATTCGAGAATTCTATGCTTAGCTTCCTTCTGAAAAAATCAAAGGTAATCATGTTAGGGTGGAAGTTAGATGAAAAATGTGTTTAGTTCGAAAGAAATAAAGAAATTTTTCGGTCTTCGATGGATAAACAAAAATAAAAGGAGTTGTTTAGGAATGATGAAATAGATCTGAATGAAGTCACTAGGTTTCTGACGGATGGTAAGGTTAATGTGTGATCAAAATTGACTATCTTGAAGTTCACTAGTCAAGTTAATTAATAACGTCTACACTATTTTATGTTCAAACATGATACCTACAACAAATCCGAGTGTACTCAAACTTGACAAAGCTAAACTCATTTATAAAATTGGACTGTCTTTGAAATTTAACTTCGGAGAGTTGGTATTTCGTCAAGTGCTTAATATTGAGGCTTGGAACAATCCAAAATTCTTGGAGACATTTAAGAAGTCTGTGGACAAAATGGAATGTGATGAGAAGAAAAGAGCTAAGAAAAGGGAAGGAACTTCATTAGTATCAGCTGAGACAAAGGCAAAGCTATTTGCAAGTGCATAAGGAAAAATTGTAAGGTCAAGTAAAAAGAGATCGATTTAAAGTCTCAAAGCTGCTCTAAAAAGAAAGTTGAAGAAATCTCAACGGATGAGGACTCTTCATGTGAAGACGAAATAGAATTTGAAAAAATATTGTTAAAGATACCAAAAACGGATTTTACCTCTGAAGTTTTCCAAACTCTACGAGAAATAATGTCAATATGTTTCTTAGTAAGATACTTTTTGCTAGTACATGTGTGATGACATTAACTGATTCCAATAACTAAAACATTCAACAAATATTCAAACATAAATGAACACACAAATCAAAGTTTTAACAAACACAATACTAAAAACACTCTCATCATCATCACCCCAGTCGGAGAAGAGTAACTTCTCGTCGCCTACAAATCTGAAAACACATCATATAATAGACTGGTAACCGACGATCTCTCCAAGATCTCGTGGATAGCTTGAGAATCGGAAGGTTGCACAGTTTTGCCTAAGTTACATGGTCCAGACAGCCACCTGTAAACTTAAAATCTGTTATAGGAAGAGAAAAAACAAAATAGAAAGAACTACAACTACCATCAGTAGCAACAATGAGCATAGTCACTGGAGGATCCATGTTTTCTCAGCAATAAGCTTCCTTGGTTCAAAATATGTACATCTTCTTCTTACTTTTAAAGCTTCTCCAGTTTATAAATAGTGAATCTTTGTGAACCTGATGTGAATAACATACAAGATTGATTTTAAAGAATGTTCTAGAGAAGACGATATCTGAAGTTGGACGACACTTCATACCATATGTAATTCAAAAATTATATTACTAGCTTCCTTCTGAAAAAATCGAAGGCAATCATGTTAAGGTGGAAGTTAAAAGAAAAATGTGTTTAATTCGAAAGAAATAAAAAAAATCGGGTTGTTTTCGATGAATAAACTAAAAGAAGAGGAGTTGTTTAGGAAATGGATCTGAATGAAGTTGTTGGGTTTCTGAAGTCGCTAGATTTTTGAGACATTTAAGTATGTGGACAAAATAGAATGTAATGAGAAAAAAATGAGCTAAGGAAAGGGAAATAATTTCATCAGTACCAGCTGAGAAATATACAAAGTTATCTGCAAATATAAAAGGCATGATTGTGAAGTCAAGTAAAAAAGAGATTGATTTAAAGTTTCAAAACTGCTCTAAAAAGAAAATTAAAATTGAAGAAAACTCAATTGATGAAAACTCTTTGTGTGAAGAAGATATAAGATTTGAAGAAACTTTATTAAAGATACCAAAGACGACGAATTCTGCAGTTTTCCAAACTCTACGAACATAGGCCAATATGTTTCAAACAATTTTAGAGACTTGTATCAAGAAGACTAACAACAAAAAGTATCTTACTAAGAAACATATGATTTCAGTTTAGAGTTGGTATTCAGGGAGAGGGATGTTGTTACAAGAATTCATGGTTCACTTATTTTATTTTCGGTTTACTATTTCAGTTATATGTTTCTGGTTTAGTTGTGAAGACTTTGATTGTGTATGTAAAGACCATTTAGCCTAATCAATGAAAAAAGTACAGCTATCTTATATCTTCTCTCTCCAAAAGCAATTTTAAATTGGGCCCAAATTGATTGATGAGCTTACAATAAGGCCCAATTATCATAACAGATCTTTAAAACAGGCAATGCCTCTCCGTCACATCTAAGTCGCTCTCTCCTTCCTTCCGCCATTTATTTTTGTTTGGGGGGTTTATAGATTGCAGAGTGGTCGTAATTAGGGTTTCGCAGAGATGAGCCGAAGTTTGGGAATACCGGTGAAGCTTCTCCACGAGGCGTCAGGTCATATAGTGACGGTTGAGCTAAAGAGCGGCGAGCTCTACAGAGGAAGCATGATCGAGTGTGAGGATAACTGGAACTGCCAGCTCGAGGACATTACCTTTACCGCTCAGGTCAATTCACCTCTTCTTACCTAAACGTCATCGATTTGTTTTATTGATTTCATTGTTAATTGATGCGAAAACCCTAGATTTGGCAAGTTTGGAGGAGTTAGCTTTCTAAACACAGTATTGGTTTCTATGAGTCAATGTGTAAACATAGACGTAATCAAGTTTTGTACTTGTAATGTTACATTTAAAGTGTGTAAGTTGCTCTCTAGGATCATAGTGGCCAAAAAGGTGAATTTTTCTAAAGTTTGTAACTAAAAGCTAATCCTGTTCCATCTTATGAGTACCTTGAGTTCGCGTTTTGAATAAAACATGTGCTTCTTTGGAAACTAAAAAGAACGTCATTGGAGTAATATAATTCACTTTTTTGGAGTGTTGTTTCTTTTTCGATATACAGCTTAGTAAGGGTGAAGCTTGTTAATAGTCACTGAGCTTTTGTTGTGGTTTTTTTTTTCCATGGTTGTGTCACAGGATGGTAAGGTATCACAGCTTGAGCATGTCTTCATTCGAGGCAGCAAAGTCAGGTGCTGTAAACACTTCCTTTTGACTTGTGTGCTTGTTTCCTGTTTCCTGTAATTCATCTGATCTTAGTGGATGATGAGTAATTGACCTTTGGAGAGATCTTGACAGGTTTATGGTCATACCAGACATTCTCAAGCATGCTCCAATGTTCAAGCGCTTAGATGCTAGAATCAAGGTATGTGCTTTCTGAACCCCCTTGATGAAGAATGATGTTAGAGTCTCTATCTAGATCTTGAGTATACATAATACCTTTTTTTGCTTAACTGATGCAGGGAAAGAGCGGATCACTTGGTGTTGGCAGAGGTAGAGCTGCAATGCGAGGAAAAGTAAGCTCTCTGCAAACTACGTAGCTCATCCTTTAACTCTGACTATTAGGAAATTTGATGAAGTCCTTAATGCTTGTTTTCTCTTTGTCACTACTAAAGTACTAATTGTTGGATCCTTAAATCTCTGTGGATCTTATTGTAAAGGCTCCGGCTACTGGGCGTGGAACTGGAGGAAGGGGAGTAGCACCACCTGTGAGGAGATGATTGAATCTATGCTTCTATCTGCAAACAACGCCAGCCTCTCTTACGTTTGTTGTGTATTGCTTTAAGGTTCACTTGTAAAACCAATGTCCTTCACTATTAGTTCTGTATTTTGAGATGCTAAGATGTTAAAAAATTGACAAGTTTTCCTTACGGTATGTTTTTGCATTCTCCACTCTTTGGCAGTAGATGAAAAGAAACAACGCACACAAAATTGGTTGTACCTTGTAAAAGACAACCTTTGGCTAAATTGGTGGAACAAGATAAAGAACATAACAAGTAGATGGCAGTTGTGAGACATGCATTTTTTATTTATTTTAGATTGCCATCAAGTAACATGACTATCAAACAATTATTACTTGTAGAATGTTTGATGAGTGGCATCTACCATTCCGGAAGGGTTTTCAACAATTATGTACATGTAAGTTTACAGGTGATTGACTCACAAGTAGAGTGTAAATAAAGCATCATACGAAATGAAGCATTGCATCTTCTTATTCTCTCAAGTAAAGAAAGAAAGATCTAAAGACCTTAGAAGAGAACTTCAGCTGCTCTTCTTTTGAATTCTTTCTTTTTTACAAAAAAAGAAAACTTAAGTGCTTAGATTTTTTGTCATTCGATCTTCAATACCATAGTTTTTCCTCCATTAAAGTAGAAATCCAGCTGGTTCGGTTCTTGCAGCATAAGAGAACTTTGATGTGTTGTACTTCCTGTGAACTCCTGTCAGCTTCCCTGTTCCTGCATTGTGATGGAAATCAACCATCTTTCTTGTACATGCCCTGGAAAAGATTCATAAATTAAGAATTAGTATATCTTATCAGTTTTGAAATGGCATTCCAATTTCCAAATGAACGTTCATTACTTGTGATTCTTACAGTAGCTGTTCTTCCTTGTAGCCTGTGTGAGACTCACAGGTTTTGCTCCATTCCTCAAATCCATCAAGTGTACACCTAGCAGTGTAGATTGCCGAGGCTGCTAGCTTAGATGGTGTATACTCCAGCATCTCGTACTCCACGAGACAAAGCTCGATGATAAAAAACGATAAAACCTCAAGCTGAAACCAAATTACAACATCACACAGCTTTAGAAACGGAGACCAGATGGTTTCCTTGCAAAAAAGATTCAAGCTTTTCTATAAAAGAGACAAACCTTTTTGTCAGATTCGGCAGCTTTGAGAAACCGTCTCATGAACACATACGGAGTAGGTAATGAGAAATTGAACTGCAAGGTGTTGGCTATTAGCTTCTCCTGCAATAATAGAAGGCAGAAAAAAGGTAAACTGAAACCGAAAATTCACCATAGTTAGCTTAATGATCAAAGAGAAGAATTGATATGCACCATATCTAGTACTTCTCTTCGAGTGTAAGCTTTATCAGAGATCAAGATGAGATCATCTACTACTGGAACTGAGACTTCCTCGTACTTACAAGCTAGCAACAAAGCGGTTACACCAACAAGCTGAAGCTTTTTCCTCAAGATTTGATGAACCGCAAGGAATCTATCGATGATATTGACTGTGAGATAAAGTGTTTCCTCCATCAGTTCAAACTTGTCATGCACCTGCTCAGTAAAATTCAAATATCATGAACATTGAATAACAACAAATGAAATTAAAATGTTTTTTTTTTCTTGGTCTGGATCTATCTAACCTCAATCAACCAGTCAATGAGGATTCCTCTCATCATCTCATTAAGATCTTGCTGATTGTCCATGTAGTTAGAAGCTACACAACTAAGTTCCTGCAGAATCATAAGAAACAGATCCAACATAAACTCAAGATAATGAAACTTTGAAGCTCACTGGTGTTTAAGTTTAAGAACAGCAAATTTCTTGTTAATAAACATCAAACTCACCTCAGATTTATTGTGGAAGTTGAATATATCATCGATATATTCAACTACGGCTAAAGAATTCTTCTAAACACAAGCGTCAATATTAATTACTCTCTCGTTTTCTTTATCTGCATCTTCCACTTTAATCCCCTCCTCCTTTGGAAAGAAACAAAGGCAATGTGAGCAACTAGCTTCCATAAAACAAAAAGGTTTTAGAAGAAGATAGTGTATTTACCATCTGGTAAGTTTCCTCCATCATTGTTTCAGTGTGTTGTACAAACACTGGCTCATTAAAGTAGTCTCCTTCCTTACCACAAGCATACACATCAATGTCAACCTTCTCTGCTAGTGCTTCTTCACTTGGAAGTGAGTTTGATTTCTTAGTTTCCTAAGATTAAAAGAGAATGAAAGTTTAGTAACCTGGTCACTGTTGTAACTGAAACACATGTTAAAACATTGTCACTATAGAGTACCTCTTCCTGGATTTGTGGCTTATTATCAGCAAACTTTCTGAATCAAACAGAGAGTGGTAAGAACTTGTTAATTAACAAGACAATGTGAGACAATTAAAGTAGACAAGAGTGAAAGATCATCTAATGTACCTAGTAAGTGGTCGGCGCAGAGGTGGTTTGTTACGGATAACATTCCTTCTGCAGAACCAGATCAAATATTGGATTTTTTTTAAGAATCTAATCAAATGAAAAAAAAACAAATCTTTGAATCTGAAGATTCATACTTACTCAGAAAGTGATCTCTTGTTGTTGAGAGCATAAGGGTAAGACGAGGGAGGTTCAGTGATGTTCTTGTTAATGGCGCTGAGTGCTCTCCGTGTCGGCATGATCTTTCCTCCTCCGCCTGCATCATCTGATGTACCCATTTTCTTTGTTATCTGCGGAGGCTTTTCATTGGAGAACTAGATCAAACCCAGAATCAACATATACCTAACTTAGTAAAAGCTGAGTCTTTTAAAAAAAAAAAATTAGAAAAAAGGAAAAATCTTGACTTTTGAGTTTGACCATCAAACAATTAAGACCCGGTTTACCAAGTCCTGATCAAGAACAAGCCCTAATCCCATATGACGACGAAAACCCAAGAAAAAAATCACATTTTTCCATGTAACATGCACCACACCTCGTTACCATTTCAAAGTTTTCGATCCGATGAGCTTATAATATGACTCTAAGCAGTAAGCATCACTAGTAAGACATCGTTTTCCAAATTTTGTGCACAAACCATCCACCCCTTTCTCATTCATGAGTTTTCTAAGGAGCTTTAGTTAACTTATGGAATTTTAACCATGTCGATCGAGGCATTTGTATAGACAAAGGACATCATTTGTTTTCAATTATCACGCACTACCATGCACCCGTTAATTTCTCACTTCAAAACTTTTAATCAGCTTATTAGACTATTTTTTTCCAGACTAGACATCGTACACCACCAGGGAAACCTTCTAATAGCATGTGCTAGTAGAGGGTCCGAATCTAAAAATAAAAAATATTAAGCATATTCTAAAATAAATACATAAATTTAGTTTAAACTTTAATATATTCTTAAATTTATAGTTTATAATTAGAAGAAAAACTTCAAATATACATAGATAAAGCTATTAACTTTTAAAATTATTTCATTATGTTATTAAATATATAGTTAATATTTTTTTGAACAGGGACATAATATAATTTAAGACGGCCTTGACTACCAGCCATTATTTTCCCATTTTAAAGCTTAGAGCATTTCCAACCCCACTCTATTTTTCACTCAAAAATAGAGTTTAGAGTAAAAATGTTCCAATGGTACTCTATTTCTCATTCTATAATAGAATGAAAAATAGGTTTACTCCAAATATAAAGTAATTTGTTTTTTTTGTTCATCATTCTATTTTCTACTCTAAAATAGAGCACCATTGGAGCAAACTCAAACACTATTATAGAGTTACTCTATTTTAAAGTAAAAAATAGAGTAAACCATTGGAGATGATCTTACAGAGCTGCGACATTTGTATAGCCTTCATTGTATAGTGTTCTAAGACTAGTATCATGCACCACCAACCTCTCTCAATAGTTTATTTTTTAGTAATTCAAAACTTAGTATCATGCACCAAACACCATACCTATAATCAAATCGAGTATGGCATTTGTCTAGTATTTCGGGACGAATCATGCACCACAAACTAGTATTTTCTCATTTATTAGCCTATAAATGAACCGAGACATTCGTATAACGATATGGGACCTAATATTGATAAGCTTATTATATAACTGAGTCGAGGTATATGTGCACAAAGATTCAGAACTTGTCTTATGACTCATGCACCACCAGGCTCTATTTGCTTATCACCGAGCGGAGGCATTTGTTTAGCAAGTTGGGACTTAGGTGATGATTGTTTTCTTAGTTTCTAGATTTTGGATTTTGGTTTTTGGTTTTTGGTTTGTAGATTTTAGATTTTGGTTTTTGATTTTGTAGTAGATTTTAGTTTTTTGAAAAACATGAATGGTGATTTTAGATTTTGGTTTTTAGTTTTTGGCTTTTGCTTTTAAAATAACAAAATAAATATAAACATTGGGACATGTAAAGTGTATTTAATTATAGACAATGAATAATTGATTTTATATTAACAGAATTAAAATATTTATATTTTTTAAAAAATATGGTAAAATGCATAAAATTTATGTAGTTCAAAAATTAAAACATACAAAGTAATAGGTAGATTATTAAATAAAAATTGTAATATGTATAATACATTGGCAATATTTTCTTTTTTTGGATATTAGTATTTTGATGGCAATATTGATTTTTATTTTTAGATATTAATTATTTGATTATTCTGTAAATATTTTGTTCTTCTAAATTTGATTTATTATTTATGTAATTGTTTTTAAAAATATGATTTATAAGTAAATTGGTTTTAATGAATGTGACAGTAAGAAATCAATAAATACATAAAAATTAAGTATCTGTATATTATCAATAAGGAATATGTAGATTGGTTTATTTTTGAAACTAAAAATAAATAATTATGTTAATTTTATTCCTTAGTATAAAATATACAAATACTTTAGTGTTTTGGAATTACTTATTAATTTTATTATATTAATACATAAATATACAAATACATTAATAATAAAGAGCAAATTAGCTCAATATACTCAAAAGAGTGGGATACCATTGAATTGGGGGAAAATGGTAGTGATGAGGGGAAAAAATTGAAGGGAAATAGAGTATGAAATGCAAATAGGGGGGAAGTTGTGTGTAGGGAGTACAAATACTCAATAATAAATAAAAAATAAAAACCCATGAATGAAAAAAAAAACCCCCATACACTGTTAAAAACCAAGAAATAGTGGTTTTTGGTTTTTACTTGAAAATAGATAGTTAACTACAAAATCTGATTTCCCTATATTTTAGCGAATTTATTTCCCCAAAATCTTGATTGGTAAAAAATGGGTTTTTACAAAACAAAAACCAAAAACTGTTTGAGAATCTACAAACAATCAACCTCAGTAAAATTTCAGATCTTGATTTCTACATTTATTTATTTCTGTCTTACGTTCCATGTTACCTATAGCAAGCGATGACTAACTTTTTTAAATCTATTTTAATGGCTAATTAACATAATAAAGTTTATAAGTTATAAAATACTTCGATAAATAATATACTAGCCTTGTCAATATGTTTTTATAAAATAACAGGCAAAATAAAAGGTTGCAAGTAAACTGAAAGATTTGCACACCAAAACAAGAAAAAAAAGTAAATTGAAAGCAATCATTCATGAAACCCAAATCTAGTTTATGTCCCCACCTGGGTAGAAACGGGGGTATCAAAAGATTCGAATGCCCAAATTCGTACTCTTTGTTATTGATTTTTCAACTCCATTGACAAAATTCAAGAAACTAAGAAGAAAAAAAAGGGATAAGGTGTAATCCTGTTTTTTGTCGTGTTGATCCCCGTAAACGCATTTTCATTCGTTGGTTTACACCAAAAAGTTAGTTAGTAAGGGTAAGATTGCTACGTGGCAATTTACAAGTGGATCTAAGCATTAGCATTACCCTAAACTGCCTACATTTTCTATTTACTTTTCAAGTATTTTTTTAACTAAATTTTACTTTTCAAGTTTACAAATGAAATTTGATTTTTGAGTGTTTCATTGTGATCTGTGACAAAAAAAAAGTGTTTTATGTACCAATTATAGGCTACCAGAATAAATAAACTCTAGAATGTTGTGTTCTATATATACTTTGATAAAAATAAGATTTATATATTAATATATGTTTTGTTGTAATAAAAGTTACCATGTTCTTTCGTTTATATTACTTTGATAAAACAATATGCTTCGTGCTTCATGTTTAGTTTCAAAAAAAATGCTTCATGTATAGTGAAAATTGACATTTATTTGCTTTGAATAGATCCATATATATGTGTGATTAGTGATCATATGAAGTAAGAAATATGTTCTTCCGTTTCAATTTCTTTGGGGATGATTGGTTGGGTTGTAACCGTAGAAAATTTACTTTAGCATTTTGTCTCTAAAATTTTTAATTTGGCTTTAAGTGATGTAGCTTTAAAATTTCCTACAGCTAAAAAAAATGAAGCTTTAGAAAATAAGATGTTTACAACCATTTTTTATGTGTTTTTGCTGTAGCTTTAATTTTTTGGTTGTATCTTTAAAAACCAACATAAAACATGATTGATAATATTTAAGGTTGTAGATGAAAATTAAAGTTAAAATCACTTCTTACAACTCAACCAATCACCCCCTTTATCTTTTCTTGGAGTGTAGTGTTGTGAATTCGTCGTCAGAGTTGTTATAAAAGTCTCTTTGTATATATACAGTCAAGAACTTACGTAGATCACAGCCAGTGGCGGATGCACTAAGAGACGGGGCACATGCCCCCATCTAATTTTTCATTTTCTTTAAGTAACTAAGGTTAATTGTGACTGTGCCTCCTATTGAATTATAAAATACAACTAGATTTTGACCCGCGCTTTAAAAGCGCGGGATTTGTTCCTTTTAATTTTTTTTATAAATATTTGTTAGTTATAAGATTAAATAATTTTTATATAACATAATCTAATCTTATTTACAAATTGTGTTGTTTGTACATACATATGTGTTAGGCCTAAATACATAATATAAGAAGTTGCATATTTATACTCATAGAAATTAGTTTTTAAGAGTTTAATAATATAAATTTTATTATGTAGTAACTTTTACATAATTTATTTGTTATTAAAAAAATTATTATATTTTTTTTTAAAATCCCTAAATCTAATACGCAATCCTTAATCATA